>NW_006238968.1:2021695-2042044 GCF_000226075.1 Solanum tuberosum
GGGATTGGTTGCCACGTTTTGACATAATCATTGGGTCGGGTACCACGTTCCGGTATGCTTACAGTTTGGGTTTGGGTTCCATGAGAGGACCAATGATTTGATAAAAAAATGTTTGTTGTTCGTAAATGTTGATAAAATTGTATATGTTGATATATATGCATGTGATTATAATGTTGTCTTGACTTGCTTATGTTGCACTTAGTGGGATAGCCGTGTGATCCTACCAGTACATTGTGGTTGTGTATTGATACTGCACTTTTCTCTTATTTTGTCTGAGTACAGAGCATCTTCAAGCGGCTACTGACAGACCTCGCTTAGGAGATCAGTGATCGTTCGAATTCAAGGGTGAGCCAATTCTTCCAGGCTGCCATGGGTTCTCTTTCGTCTATGTCCACCATTTCCGGACTTTAGACTATGTTCTAGTTAGTTGATTAGTTCATTAGTTGGGGGTTGCATCCCTTCTTGTTTTAGACTTGGTTCATTTATTAGATGTTTTGGTACATTGACTTTCAGGTTTTAGGTTATTTCTTCTGCATTGTTTAGTTCTTGTTAGACTTTTGTTGAAGTTTATGGGAACTCCCTATTTATTTCATTAGTATTTAACTTGCTTTCGTAACTTAAATGCCTTAGTTTTGGTTTAGTTGCTTGGGTTTGGTTGTAGTAGTGGTTCTCCCACCGGATAATTAGTGTGGGTGTCATCACAACGATCTGGGTCATGATAGTAAAAAAACAAAAAATTGAAACAAAAATATATATTATATATCTATTGACTATTCTCAGTTTAAGCAATTGATTGGATGATTTTTTAGGTTAATTATTTTCTACTAGGGTAGTAGACATTTTTTACTTTTTTATGTTTTACTCGGTGATAATATTTATATTGATATTTGATTAAATTTAAATTTATATCGAAGAGTTTCATATTAAGGATAATGTGATTCCTAACATAAGCGATTTTATATCCAAAAAAGATTAAATCCAATATTTTTAATCATAAAAAAAAAAGTTTATCACTTCATTACGATCCTGATAGACTACCAGGAGGTACTTGGCAGTATGATAAAAAACAAAACTTGGAATTTAGTAAACTTAGAAGGTTCCATCTCAAAAGATAATCAACAATTCAACATCATGAAATCTGACAAACTTAAATCACCAAAAATGATACTTTTTTAGTGGTTCTGTTCTTCATATTACTGGACCCACACCATGTTTCTTTTCAAAAGAAAATTGTCTCAATGTGGCCATTTAAAAAATACTTTTTCTGTTATATTTTTTTCAAATATTTTGGTTAGATTTTTTTGTTCATCATTTTACATTTTCTCCTTTAACTTAAATATACTCCCTCTATCATAATTTATGGGAATGTATTTGATTGAGCATAAAATTTATTAAGAGAAATAAGAAGATTGTTGAAATTTGTGGTCTAAAAAGATAAGACATATAAAATTTTGAGAAAATTACATAAGTTAGATCCATTAGATAAATTATTTATCCAAATTGGATAACTTTTGCAAATAGCCACTAAAATAATTTTAATTAGGTTCAATAGCTAGAGTTTGCTAATTACGATTTATAGCTACATGTTAGAGGGATGAGAGAGGCGAGCGAGATTGGGAGAAGGGGGAGAGAGGTGAGCGAGAGAGGGAAGAGAGTGGAAAGAGGTGAATTGTATTTGTATATCCGTCATATAATTGTATATGTATGTGTATGATTTATATTTGTATATGTACAAGCGAGGACAGAGGAACAGAGGATAGAGGCGCACATAATTATAGCTAAATTTAAGCTGTGAGTGATAATTAATATAAACTATAATTATGTTAGTTAATTTACTAGTATATACTTGCTTATCCGCGTAATTTCCCCATATATTTATCTTGATTGGACCCACAATCCAAACTATTTACCCGACTGCCCCCTTGTTCTATTCAAATATATATATTATGATGGTATCAAACAGTAATTGATCAGTCTTTTCACTGAATCATTGTATGTTCCTCCTTGATGCCATCAGAGTATATATATACTCTAATGGTATGGAAGAGTAACTGAGTAGTATTTTCACTGAAGCACTACTTCTTCCTCTTTAATACCATCAGAATATATATATATATATTTTGATGGTATTAAGCAGTAAACGTATTAGTAGTTAAAAACATGGGATAATAAAAGTAAGGGGGTAACCACTTGTAAATAATTATCCTTTTTGGGGTACAAATATTCTTTTCCCTAAAATTTTGTGATTATAAATCATTTCATTTAAACCTAAATAAAAGTTTTAAAATTAAACTATTACTAAATATGAAAAATATCATTTTTAAAAGTGTCAAATAAATTGATAGAGAAGAAATAATTATTTATGCAGGTCAGAGATGGACTGTCTTGTCCCATATATATTTGCCTAGTTGCCTGTAAAATGCTTCTCCATACCCACATTCCTATCTATATTTTAAAAAATCATTAAAAAAAGGTTTTGGCGTAACAATTAAAGTTATCATAGTAAGATTTAGGGGTTTAAATCGCGAAAATAACTTTTTAAAAAATGCTAAGTAAAGAAATGTCTATAATAGATTTATTGTAATTGGCCCCTCTTATGTACCTCACGCATAACAAGAGAGGCACGAGAGCTAAAGTACACCGAGTTGTCTTTTTGCTAAAGATAAAAGAAACACCAGGGCTGCATTTTGGGTGTTAGCTAGGTGCTTGACTGGTGTTTTACTTTCTTCATATCCCCATTGCTATCAATGTTATGAATTATTTTACCAAATAAAGTCTTTGGCGCAACGATAAAGTTTACAATCTTGTTAAGGTCGTGAATTTATTACATCGTGGAAATAACAATCCTAAAAATACTATGTAAAATTATGTACAATAAACTTAATGTGTTTCGTTCTTTTTCTGGACCTCACACATAGCAAGGGAGCTTATGTACATTGAATTGTCTTTATTAAAGATTAAAAAAACCAACAAAGGTTTTGGGTGGAGTAGTAAGTCTTCAGTTATCCTTAATCAGAGGACTTAAGTTCAACCCTGCTGGGTATACAGTTGTCTTTGTTAAAGAACGTTTTAACCCCAAACGTGAACCTTTTGAGGCAAATCCACATTTAATACTGAACACAAGATGCGAAACCAAAAGAAGATATGATCGAGAGATTGCTTGGATGGTATATAAGCACCCTCCACCTCTAATCATAATGTTATCAATTCGAGTAACCAAGGGAGAAAAAAGTTGGGAGGGGTAAAGAAAAAGTGAAAGCAAATTTAATCAATTGCCTCAATGCGGATTTCAAACACCATATATGAAATCAAATAAGATAAGAAGGGGTTTCTCATGTGGTAAGCATCATCCACCTCCAACCATTAGTCAGGAGTTTGAGTAACCAAGAGAGTAAAAAGATGGAAGCTCGAATAGGGGTAAACAAAAAACAAAAGTGAGAAAAAATCATGGCAACATATTTGGTTGTTAGCTAAGGAGGTGAGTGTGGTCCAAGTCTAGTGTTTTTAGGTGGGATGACATAAGTAGGGCATATTACCAATGGATGAAAGAACAAAAGAGACTCAAGCCCTTGCATACAAGACTAATCCCAAAAATCAACATTCAATACATATTTATTTCTTCCCTTCTCACAACACACCATGTGCTATTGTTTTTTCCACTCTCCCCATAAATACTTTCCTTTCCCTAATTCCAATTCCACACAACTCAAAAAATTCAAATATTCAAACCACACCTCAAGTGACCATCCTTTCTAAAATCCCCAAATCTCCTCATATCAAAAAACCAAAAAAAAAAATGGCTCTAAAGAAATCAAGCAAACACATAACTCAAAGTGTAGCCCTCAAACAAATCTTGAAAAGGTGTTCAAGTTTTGGAAAAAATGAGAATGGACTTCCTCATGATGTACCAAAAGGCCACTTTGTAGTATATGTTGGTGAAAATAGAAGTAGACACATAATTCCAATTTCTTGGTTGACACATCCTGAATTTCAAAGTTTGCTTCAAAGGGCTGAAGAAGAATTTGGATTCAACCATGATATGGGACTTACTATCCCTTGTGATGAAGAAGATTTTTGTTCTCTAATGTCAATGTTCTAATAAGAGGTAAAACTGCGTACAAAAGATCTAAATGTGGTTCGACCCATTCTTTGGAATAATCTTACGCACTACTAGAGCTTACTGCATCAGACTGCCCTTTGAATCAGCGAGACACTATTGGAGATTACTATGGAGCAACTAGATTAGGCCATTAAGTGAATATAGTTGAATTTATTTTTTATTAACTTATCATAAAGAAATCCCTTCTAATTAACTTTTGTGGGATTGAGTTTAATTTGTACAATCTCATGTGTTACTAAATAATTTGACAAGTGGTGTTATATTTGCACCCATTTTTAAATCTTGATGTTACTATTCATGAGAAAAAAAGAGAATATCCACAACATTTTTCAAATTAATATAATTGAGTTGAAGTAAAATTAATATGGATCGTCAATATAAATAATTTTTTCACTATCAAAGTGCTAGCGACGTAAAAATAGTGTGAAACTTTAAATTGAGTTGAAGACATAAATTTCAATGTAGACGTATACTTAATGACTTCACCTGAATTTAATATTTTCAATATGAAAAAGATACATATACATGACTTTTTTAAGAAAAAGGTACTCAAATTTCAGCAAATCAAATTTTGAGTCGATAAATTTAAGAGTACAATATATAAATAGCAATAACATTGAAGATTGAAGTTAACAAACTTAAATTCTAAAATTGTCTTTGATATCAACTACTTTTATTTATCAAAGGTAGATACTAACTATTTAAGTATCTTGGTGAACACTCAAGGTGTTTAATTATAGGTCAAGTAAATAGTCATAAACACTTTTAGTTTGATAGTTTTTTTTTACTATTTTATTCTTCATATATATATATTTTAACTCGCAAAAAACATTTTCCAATACAAAAATCTCTAATTTCCACTCCATTCATATTCATTGTCCTGTCTCTTTTTTTTTTTTAAACAAATCTTTCTATATGAAATATTAGGGCATTTAGTCATTTATCAAAAGAACAACTTATCTTTTTTTTTTACCAAATACTTAAGGTTCTTATTATTAGTTTTGATATTTTTATCAAACACATAATATAATTACTTATGTATAAAATTAATTTCCTATTGTTGGAAATAAAATCATCTAATTATTTTTAAAAAGGGGAAATGAAAAAATAATAATAAAAATTTGGCATAAGCATCAACTGTGAAATAGTTTAGGAGTATCATCTCCGAATGTGCCTTATAATGCGCGATACAAATTTAATCGAGACTTTAATGCAGATGCAAACTTCGGACACCGAATAGAAAAAAAATGTATTGTTTATATCTTAGCTTTGATTGACAAGTTAATGCCATTGAATGTGGAGAGTTTTTGCTTAAATTTTGGTTACAAATAGGACCTTATTGCCTTGCACCCACTGCCAAGCTTAGCCCTTTGCTTAATTGACGGCCAAACAACTTATTTTGAAAAATGTTTTTTTTTTTATCGGAAGTGCTTTTTGAAAAAGTATTTTTCAAGAGTAGTTATTTGTATTTAACTAATTATTTTGAAAAATATTTTTGTCAATAGTAGAATAACAATATGTGTTTTGACCAAAATTCCAAACATTCTTTAGAAATGATAGTATTTTTTAAAACTTTTACTAGGCTCAAAATCACTTATTTTTTAAAAAAAAGCTTTAGCAAACACTTTAGTTCTCTAAATAAACACTTAAAAGAAAAAAAATATTTTTGACTTTTCAGAAACTTTGTCAAATCGGTTATTAAATCTATAATATTTTCAAGCCCGAATTATTTGAACAACTAAGAAAGAGATAAAATCACATCTCGATCAAATATCAATTCACCGGTTTGAAAGAGAAAAAGAGCGGAGATGTGCCGAAAAAATTACTCTTGTTATTTTAATTTGATTGTCTTGTTTTCACTTGGCGCGTAGTTTAGGAACGTTTTTTTTTTTTTGAACCTTGTCATCTTAAATTAAAGACATGTAGACTGAATCAAAATGTCTTTTAATCTTGTAATTTTAAACTTATCATATAAAAAGTAAAGATTAAAAGAATTGCCAAAAAAAAAAGAGATATTCTTTTTCAAAAGGACAAAAAAAGAAAAATAGACAAACAAAATGAATTAAACGGAGGAATTATTATTATTATTAATTGATTAATCAAGTAATAATAGTGTCAATGATATAATCAAGTACTAATTGTTTTGATTGGATTAACTGATAATTTGACCATATGTTGAACACACATTATTTTGAGCACATGCTAGTAGGACCCTTATGACCATAGCCTTAATTACCTCCTAATCAATTCTTATTCAATGATATAGATTTTGAAACAAAATAGTTAAACATTGACATTTTCTTATGACCATAGCCTTAATTACCTCCTAATCAATTCTTATTCAATGATATAGATTTTGAAACAAAATAGTTAAACATTGACATTTTCTTATTCTCTCGTTGTTTGATTTGACACAATATTTTTTTAAAAAAATTAAAAATTTATGATCTAAAACAATTCTTAATTATTTATCCTTTGTATATGTAAATAGTTAGTATTTGAATATAAATTTGTATATTTTGTTCACAAGCTCAATCAACACATGTAAATCTTTTTAAAAGTAAAATATTTCATTATAACATAGTGAATAATTTGCCTTTTTTTTCAAGTATTAAATTTCTTTTTTTTTTCGTTGCTTTTCAAGGATTAAATTGATACCTAATTACCTATCAATCAGATCTATAAACGTTACCAATGTAGAGAATTTTATTATGTACTTTTTGTGCAATAGATAATTCGAAGAAAATCACTATAGTGGTATCAATTTGTACTCTTAGATCGAAATCAAGAAATAGACTAACAAAAACTCGTACTAAGAGAGTAGTAGAATGAGATTGATAAAAATATTGTTCTCAATGATCGAATCAATTCAGACGACTAACCGAAGACCTACAAGTCAGCCTTGAATCCCAAACATTAATTCAAACAACTTTCTGTAGAAGACGAATAACAAGCTTCAAGGCATTCAATTTGAAACCTTCAGATGTGTTGTTTGATTGGTAGGATTAGGATAACAATCTTAAAATAAAATGCGATAAATAAATATTAAATAATTTTAAAATTATTATATTTCATCATTTTTATGTAAAATTAGGAAGTTATTGTAAACATATGAATATAACATGGGACAAGATTCAGTACTAACGTACAATAAATAGTAGTAATGGGGACAACAATGTTGCATTTACCAACCATTGAGTATCACTAGCATGCACTAGCAACCTCATATATTTTAGATTTTTAAAGACAATAATGGACCCTTTTAAAGATTATTTTCTTTGGCTCTTGTTCGATGCGCGGTATTCGATATGTTTCACTAAATTTAGATTCATGCTAGGAAGTCACACATTAGGGAGTAAATTTTTAGGGTTTTGTTCTGATTTTTATTCTTTTTCTTGAAGGAAAGTTAAAGTATTCCCATAAATGTTTTAACTTTTGTCGAAAGAAAAGTATAATTTTTTTCTATATTTGGGCTATTGCTTTGTCGGAAAAAGGTTTGGAACTGTATAAATTGAAGACTCTTCTTCTTATACCACAATACAATAGTATCCACAATGACATTTAAGAGTTTAGTTTATGGAGAGATTATTCTCCCAATAAAGTTTATGCTTTTTGATATTAGTTTTCAATATGTAGATTTCTTGAACAAATCCTGTTAATAATATGTTTTTATTTGTTATCTGATTTATCACCGTCTTGATTTGCAATGGTAAGTTTTTGCATGACGCCCTGATTCATTTTAAACTCAACATATATTACTCTCTAACAAAAGCGATTTCGTATTCAGTAGGGTTCGAACTCAAAATTTTTGATAAAAAATAAATGAGTATTTACCGCTCTATCACAACCCTTATTGGTGACCCTTCTTTTTCAAGATTTAAGATGGAGAGAAACAACATACTTCAAAAACATATGTGAAAATTAATTAATTATTGGACAAAAGGAACTGGTCCACACAATTATGTATGGATGAAACTGTTCAAAATTGTTATTAGTCTTTTTCATTTAGGTTTAATGTTAAGTTGATTTAGGATTAGAGAAAAGACAAATTGAGGATTATAATCACTAGTTTTAAGCCCTTTTCTTGTTGTCTAATGCATCTATATTTCTTTTTGTGTACCTCATTGGTAGCCTCAATATTTGTCCCCTCTAGTTTTCCTACCACACAATATATCCAACTTGCCAAATTTAATATGAGGGAAAAGAGTCAAATTTGGCCATGTATGTACTATCATAAATTTGAGTAAATTTATTTTTTTATGAATGATTTTCAATTTTTGATTAGTCAAAAAAAAATTGGAAAGTATTTTTTCTAAAAGGAAGATAATTCCTTTTAAAATAAGGAAAATGACTTTCTCAGTAAAAGTAAGAAAAACAAATTTCATACGTGACGTTCCAAATTAATATTATCCTCATCATCCTCGTACACACCTCATTTGTACTCTCACTGTCGTAGCCTCCGTCCTAGGGGTGTGCACTATTCGGATTAAACCGAATAATCAAACCAAATCAAATTGATTTTTTATTTGGACTGGTTTTTTGGTTTTGGATGAATAAATTAGTAGTTTGTTTGGTTTTTTGGTTTGGCCTTGTCTTTCATGATGATCACGTTTATATTTTATGTTTGAACATCTATAATAGGTATACTTATAAGTATTGTGTTTTAAGTTTTACTTATGATTTATATTAGAAAGTATATTTAAGAGACTATATACTTATAAGTATTGTGTTTTAAGTTTTACTTATGATTTATATTAGAAAGTATATTTAAGAGACTCAATACTATTACTTTGGTTATGTTATTAATTAAAAAATTCAAACCGAATAGTGCAAAACCAAATCGAAAAACCGAATGCACACCCCTACTCCGTCCCCACCTCCTACAATATATAATGTGTATGGTATGAGGGAAATGTTTTTCCATAGAAATTGTTTTCCTGAAAATGTTCTCAAAGAAAATTAAGTGTGTTCCTTGCTTATTTTCTTGTGTTTGGTATAAAGTATTATTCTAAACATATTGTATATAATCTAGTCAAATACTGTGAGAGGTGATAGTGGGAGTTAGGAGTGATGGGGATAGGGGATTTGATGGTGGGGGTGAAGATGAAGTGTGTTGGAGGGTGACAAGGACACAATCAATGTGAAATGTCACTTGTGGAACTCGTTCCCCTACTTATATTAAGGAAGACATTTTCCTCATTTTTAAAAAGCTTGTTTTTTAAAATAAATTGTTTTCCAATTTTTTGACCAAATAAACATGAGAATTGAAATAGAAAATGTTTTTCTCCATACTAAACACACCTTATATATAAAAAGATTTACTTACGTATGAAATACAAAAATAAGTAAAGACTCACTTATTTTTTCAAAAAACTTATTTTCCTCCGTACCGAACACGTCTTTATGACCAGATGGAGCTTCAATTAATTTTAAATTATAATCAAAAGTTGAGGAATACATTATCATTATATACATATAATAGATGGGATTTCTAACTTCACAACTTTGAACTCTCGAGGTTCTCAAATTTCGAATTTCTTTTCATAATTAATTGCTTCCCCGTCATTTTTATTTGTCATATTACATTTTTCGAAAGTTAATTTGACTAATTTTCAAAGTTAAATTAGATTACATTAATTCGATATTTTAAACAAAAAATTTAGATATTCAAAAACTATACGAAAAATACTACTCCCTCCGTCCCATTTTATATGATGTACTTTGATTTGGCACAAACTTTAAGAAAAATGGAAAGACTTTTAAAACTTGTAGTCCAAAATGAATGATAGAAATTTGTGTGGTTGTAAATCATTTCATTAAGGGTAAAAAAGACATTTTATAGGCAAATTGTTACTTAAAATAGAAATGTGTCATTCTTTTTGGAACTGACTAAAAAGGAAAGTAAGTCATATAAATTGGGACAGAGGGAGTATAAATTACAATTTTTGACATATCAATATGATGAAAAATACATCGTAAAATGTTAGTCAAGATTTTTTATAGTTTTACTCTAAAAAGAAAAACTATGACAATTAAAAGTGAACAGAGGTAGTAAGTTATTATATTATTGTACTTCGAGTCCTCAAACTAGTTTACTAGAAATATTTGACCTCAATTAAATTGTATGATTTGGTTCGAAACATTGATTTAACTAAGTGATGTATATTTGACATCGATTAAATCAAATAAATATTGCATATGATAGGGGAGAAAAGTATATTATTCAAACTTGGGGGAAGTTCAATTATTAATATTGTGTTTACCATTGAATTATACACAACTTATTTATTTTTATCTTTTACTATTTGTCATTTTTGTCTGCAAGCTAAACTTTATTGTTAGCTCTTAAAAAATAATTCTCCAAAGTAATGATACCAAAAATAATTTTTTTTTTAAAAAAGAGATAAATATTTGAAACACTCTTAATTTGGCACAAATTATTACTTTTATCTCCGAATTATTGGCAACCTTAAATACACTCCTCATACCTCTGTCTGTCAGACACATGTCATAGCAAGTGGTCTCAAACTCTCGTAGAAGCATGAAACTCTTAATAACAAAAATGAGAGAAGTGTTAAAAGCACCCCTAAACTTGACGAGAATTCGAGAGTGTATTTAAGTTCAGTCAGTCAAGTAAATGGGTCTTTTTGAGGCTGTCAATTATTTAGAGATGAAACTAATAATTCACACCAAATTTAGAAATGTTTTCAATACTTCTCTTTAAAAAAAAAAAAAAAAAACTAAATATGATCTTCCTTTTGCATGTTGATTGATTATGAGAAAAAATGCATCAATCATGTTATTGATAATACATAAACATGCCTTTTAACTTAAGCTTAATTAGCTGACATTTATATCCTCCAACTTATAATGTGTACAAGTAAACTTGAAAAGTCCCACATTAGAGGTAAAATGCTCCCTAACAAAGACAACTCCTCACCAGGAGACTCAAAACCCAAAACCTCTAATTAAGGATGAAGAAGCATTTACCACTCCACTACAACCTAGGTGGTGGTACTTCAAGAATCTATTAGTTACTTGGTGTTGTTGGGTCTTCTCTTCTATAACATGGAAATTTCAAAAAGTAAGAATACATGTCCAAAAAAAAAAAAAAAAATCAACCCAACAATTACCCTCATCAAGAAGGCCACATTTTCTAAATATTGAAAACCAACACCGAATATTTGCTTCCCTATAAGTTTTTTTAATCATTGTGAAATCCTAAGGGCCAACTGTCACGGTTTGAAACTTGATGGATAAAGGGCTAGCCTCGGCCTTACTCTACTTAAATACCAAGCATTTGTTCTTGATAGGGTTTGAACTCGTCATGTACGCCTAACTCACACCTCATGCATTGTACTCTTACTATTGAACCAAAGCCATGGTGTTAGTCCTAACAAAAGGAATACTATAACATTCTAGTGAAATTCATCGAAAGCCCTTGGATACAAACAACATGGAATAAAAAACACCCAGCAAAGATTTAATGGAAAGATGTAAAACCAAGCCATTAATTGCAATACGAACTAACCACAAGAAGATGCCTTCCCTAAACCGGGCTAGATGATTTCTTCCCATCTGTTCTAGCCTTGGTGAAAGTTACCTAGTACCACCTGTTGCTGGTAGAGGTGACAGATATCCTGTGAAATTAGTTGAGGTGCGCATAAGCAGGCCTCAACACTACAGTTATCAAAAATAAAAACATATCTAAGCTACACATAGTCCCAATGAAATACTGAGCCATAATGAGAAACTTGTCCCGATCCACATTGCAAGAAAGACTGGTAAACATCCTTGTATGTTGTATTCTGAAAATCACATACTTATATCTAGTCATATCTGGAATAAAGAGTCAACATCCTACATTGAGCGTTTCTCAGATTGCACATTTCTCAATTATAAGAACAAGATCAGCGATACAAAGCTTCTCATGCACTATTACAATGAATTTACGAACTCAAAAACCAGATACCAACCAATGCGGGGAGATTATCTTCTTACAGGAGGCGCAACACCTCGACCAGGTGCTGCTCCACGACCTGCAGCCTGAGCCTGCAAACAAGTTCATAATCAGGCATGTCTTTTTGCTAGAAAAAAGCAAAATTGTTGGCAAGTGAAAATACACGTAAAATTAGAAGCGGCACTGACTTTAGCTCGCATGGCCATAGCACGTCCCCGTCCAACACCGAGTGATGTACCTTTGCCCTTCAATAAATAAAATCAAACATAGGTCAAAGCACTTCATTAAAACAGATAAATGAATATAGGTGCAACTAAAGTGTACCTTGATTCTGGATTCTAGCCGCTTGAACATGGGAGCATTCTTAAGCATATCGGGAATTATCATGAACCTGGCAGAAACTAAATTTCAGCTACAATCTTACCAGAAGCAGCACATAATTATGGAAAGGAGGACCACATACCTGACTTTGCTGCCTCGAATAAAAACGTGTTCCAGTTGTGACACCCTTCCATCCTGCATTAACCCACTTTAGCAATTAGTGTCACCAATATTGAAAATAAAAAGCAGGAATACACGATACATTTCCTTTTCCATGAGTAACAAAACAGGAACCAAATATTGTAGCTATGAAGGTGCACGATTCATTGAACACCAACCACCCAGCAGCAAGCCAGGCATCATCATTAATGTGCCTAACAGAATGGGGCTACATATTCCCAAAAATTGCACACTGGAGCAAAAGATCAGAGAGATTTGTGTGGTTTGTTCATTTGAACACAATAATTTCTATGTTGATGCAGTTTCCATTCACGAAATGACAAATTATCAAGGACATGCATTGTAGTGCAGGACAAACTTGGTTTAGTAGTATCTTCATTCTTGTTTATCTCCTAATATATTAGGCAAATAGGGTTTCTTGTCCTTTGATTATCGCACTATTTTGTTGTAGTTATTGTTCCTTTTTCAAAATGCTTTGTCATGCTCTCTATACTCTTTTGCCATGAATTCTTCACTTCCATTATTTTTTTCAATATATTTTATATGATTTTCCTTGAGCCGATGGTCTTTGGAAATAGTATCTCTACAAGGTTTGCGTACACTCTACCCTCCCAGACCCCACTTGTAGCATTACACTAGGCATGTTGTTGTTGTAAATAAGGTAAATAGAATCCCATTAAAACAGAAATGGAGAATCAAAAAAGGGAAACTAGAGAAAACACACAAAAAAAGAGACACAAAACCAACAGAAAAACAAAAAAGAGACACAAAACCAAAGAAACTACAAACACTACCCTTTGGGGTGGCCCAGTGGTTTGGGCTTGTGACTTCCATGTTGGAGGTCTCAAGTTTGAAACCCCTTGCCAGCAAAAGCAGGGGTTTGCCTTCTGAGTCGAGCTCGTCGCACTGGGCTTGCCTAATGCGGATTACCTCTCCTATGTGGTTTGCGAGCTATTGCATAGGAGCAGGGGTTTTACTTTGTGCGCACCCAAAGGATAGCGGCTGCGGGTTTCTCTTGTCATAAAAAAAAAAAAAAAAAAAACTACAAACACTAAATATCCTCCTCTTTGCAATTCTACCACCAGCACTAGACACCTGTTCTGGTATTTTATATCATAAAGCCCAATATTTTATATTTTATATCCTGCCAAACAAACACTACTAAAGTTTTCTCTATCTTTTGCGTACACATGGATGAGCAAGCTTCAATTTAAATCATGTAAACGTAAGTGACCACACCACACACATGCATTCTCTGTATATGAGATCATACTAATGTTTGACATATTACATGATCATTGTTTGATATTGATAGGGATACTACTTTCAGATTTTGCAGCCCCACAAAAATTAATATTTTAAAATTAACAGTGATTGTTTTGAAAAGTGAAAGGGGACAAAAAAGGTGACAGTTCACACTCCACTGGGTTGAATCAAAAAGCATGAAGAGATGCACACTTCTTTAAAGTAAAGCACACAATTTCAGAAATTTAAAAAGTACCAATCTTAATAAGAATTTAGTGGTGTAATAACCAGATTTGCAATTAAAACAATTAGTTCACCATCTAATAGAAAATCATGTCGATATTTGTCAAACTCCTCGAAGGTGAGATTCAAAAAACCCACTATTTTCTCAGGATCAGTAAGTGCATCATTGTTGACCATTTTCCATTAATCACCTTGCGTGACATAATCTCTCATCAATTCCCTTTATAGTATTGCCAACTCTTATTCAATTAGGCAAGCAGTCTACCAGGAATGTGTCTATAATCAAATCAGTAGGTTAAATCCAGAGAAAGTTACACCTTTCTTGAGACAGATATTTTAGATCTCCACCTATAAGTCCTTTTCTTTTCAGCTTATGAATCTAGGATGACAATGTGGCACAAAAGCAGGCTTGGATAATGAACGCGATAGATAAATTCCACTTTAAAAATTTAGCCAACAGTTGGCTGCATTACATCATTACATATGAACTTCCACACCAAAAATTCTTGAAACTTACTCAACCATTGAAGAGTTGAAGTTGGAGCACCATAACAATTTAAAGGACCGAACATTAACTTCTTCAAGGACAAGAAGCACACAAAGATGGACCCAAAGGTATCTAATAGTCAATGAAGTGGGAAGAGAACCATGAAGATTCTGGTTCCAGTGCAAACGAAATCAAAAAACACTAGGTAATTCATTCTCATCTTCCTAAGCCTTAGTGGGCAAAGTTATTTGATACCTAGTTGGTTGGAGGTAGCAGGTACCTGCTGGAATAGTCGAGGTGCACCTAAATTGACTCGGAAACCACCGTCACCAAAAATAAGCAATTAACCTACTTAGAAGACTGTCCAGAACTTCATATTTCATGGTGCAATATTTTTTGTATCTCGCTTCCATTCATTCTAACATGGAAATTTCAAATCATAAGCAGAGAAAAAGATCCTAGTGCTCAATTTTTCAGGTGATTAGCCATAAGAGATTACAAATAAGTAAAAAGTAATGCAATTTTACATTTGTTTCTAGATTGTTTTTGTATAATTTGATACGAAAACTTAGGGTTTAGGATTTAGGGTTTAAGGAATACGGCGCAAACCAAATCAATGAACTAAAAAGTAAAAAAACTTACTTTGGCAGTGTAAGTGATGCTTTCGAGCTGACAATTCCAGTTATCTTCGCACTCCACCATACTTCCTCTGTAAAGCTCACCGCTCTTCATTTCCACGGTTACTATGTGCCCTGTTGCTTCGTGTAGAAGCTTCACCGGAATCCCCAAGCTACGACTCATCGTTATTGTCCTTCTAGAACCTTCTCTTCTTCTCTGCTAAACCTAATGGTTGTTTTCCGGCGAGTTGCTCGTCGGAACTCGTAACGCAAAATATCGGGAAATGGAAATGAAGTACTTATAAAAGGTGATATATGACTTTTGGCCCCCAAGTTTTAAACATTTAACAAGCGCGGTCAAATTTACTGAGTATATGACCAAAATGATCTTTATTTTGATTTCATTTGATTGAAATAGTCCTTTTGATCCTTAATATATTTCACTTGATTAAAATGAACGTTAATCTATAACAAAATGTGTTCATTTTGGTCTTTTATTCTAAACTTAACAGGTTTATCAAAAATAAATGTTAAATTAATTGTGAACCCCACATGGCTAACAAAATTCACCATTAATGTCTTCTTTATTAACTCCAAAGAAAAGCTCTATGAAATCTAACACAATTTTCTCTAACAAAATTTATTATTTTCTCTTGTTTAAAACAAAAATGGGTATTACGTCAGTAGAATAATATTTTAGAAAAGAAAATATTGTAAATTTTGTGTTAGAAAAACTAGAGAATATGGTGTTAGGTTTTATGGAATCTTTCTTTGGAGCTAATAAAAAAAAAGACAATAATAAATTTTATTAACCACGTAGGGTCCATAGTAAAATTTAACATTTTTTCTTAATAGATCAGTTAGGTTTAGGATTAAGGACTAAAATGAACACATTTTATCAAACATTAAGGATTATTTCAATCAAGTGAAATATATTAAGAATTAAAATAAACATTTTTGTTATACATTAAGGATCATTTTAATCAAGTGAAATATATTAATGACCAAAATAAAGCATTAGTCATACATTAATGACTATTTTTGTCATTTTATCCAAATTTACTAGTCTATCTATTTACTTTTACCTATCACATATAGCACGCTTATTAAAAAGACAAGATTGACATGACTATTTTACTATACTATTTTTTTTTATTGATATTTAGTATTCGGTCTTCAATAATAATTTGAGAAGTAACTAATGATAAGGGTAAAACATGAAGAAAAAAAATATTTTTTTTTGATATGTTAAAATGACAAATAAAATTAAAATTTTGTTTTTGAAATTGTGAACAAGTAAAAGTAAACCGATGAAATAGTATATATGATTTGGACAAAAGTTACTGGTGCACATGAATGCAGTGTTCAGGCTAGATTCACCGCTTTCAAGAAAATTAAAATTTTTATAATTTTTTTTTTTAATTTAGGATGTGTTCGATCATGAAAATTGTGAATATTTGAAGAAGAAGAAAAATAGTATCTCGTTTTTAAAGTAGAAAATTATATTTGTAAATTCAAATTGTGTTTGGCCATAAATATAAATTAAATTATTTACAAGAGTGAAAAATGTGAAATTAATTTTTGATATTTTGAAAATTTCATAATTCAACTTCAAGTTGAAATTCATAATTTGTATAGTCAAACATGTTATTTGGGGTTCAACTCCAGAAGAAAAAAACATGATCAAACACCTATTTAGTGTTTCGTCCAAGATTTTTTTTCTACAATTCTATATCTAAATTGAAGATACCAAACCAATTAAATCGAAAAGAGAAAAACTGAACTATACTTATTTAATAAGATATGGTATTGGTATTGCACTTTAGAAAAACTTAATACATATACTACCAAGCTAATATATCTAAAAAATGCACCATATCAACGAACGAACAGTCGAATATCCTTACTAAAAAAAAAGACTAGTGCACATATAGTCAAATTGAGGATAACTATTTAAGTTATGATGGAAGTATATATCTTTTTAAGATTCGTTGTTTTAAAATAACTTTAGTCTCATGAGATTGAAGTTGAAAAAAAATCACTTATGAAATTACAAACTTTAGACATACATGAATCTGAATTTAGACTTGTCAAAATATAAGTTCAAAAAAATATTTGCAAGATTTGGCATATTACTTGTACAACCAAACTTAAGATATTTTTGTTTGATATTTGCTTTGATGGTTGAAGACATATATGATGTTTGGTTTGACAGTCTCAATGTTTAGATATTTTATTTGAATTTTGACTTGACATTCTAAAGCGTCATACTCTTTTAAACTTCGATAAATTCTTTCATCTCATTTCACTCATGGTAATTCATCCATTTCGTAATTCAAGATTTATTTATTTATCTATACCTCTATCAAATTTGTTTTTGTTTTTTCTTAAAGTCTTTTTGGTTTGTTAAAATTAATATTCAATTAAATACTATCACATAAGTTTTTTTGAGAATTCAAAAGAAGATCACGACGAGACGAGTTGTTTATCATTACGATAGGTGTCCAGGGACAACTCTTGCTTATAAAAATTAAGGCATATGCAAATTAGGGGCCTCAAATTTTTATCAAGAACAAATTATGTGAATTTTTTTATTAAAGAAATTAATTATTGTAATAAAAAGTAAGGAATCAAGAAAAAGTTATTTTCTTGTCATACATTTTCTTTGTTAACACTCATATCAATTATCTTTTTTTATTATTATTTAATTTCTTTTGCACCATTTTTCTTCAAATCTTTGATAAGTTTTTATAATACAGTGTCAAAAAATATGAATATGAATATGAATCTATAGTCGAAAAGTGTCGATCAAAGTGAAATGCAAATTCTTTTATATTTTCAATTATTACGACAAACATCAGTAAGGTATGTCAAGTTATCAACTTCTTAAATTAGATATTATGATTCTAACTTGTCTCGAAAAGTCATAGATTCCCCCCTAAACTTGTCTCGAAAAGTCATTTACACGCTTCAACTATCATGACGACCTATTACACGTCTTTACTACTTAAAAGTGAATTTAATACCACCCTGCTATGTGCAACACCACTCTCATAGTATGTGGTGTATTACACTCGCTGCCACATCAGCGCTACGTCAGCACCATGTTAGAATTGTATTTTTTTTATATTTTTTTACTTTCTTTTCTTTATTACTTAACTTTTATTTTATTAATTATATTTTACACTAATTAATTCCTACTCAATTATTAAAATTCTCTAATAATTCTATCTTCTTCATTGTAAAATGGTAAAGAAGAAACTTTTAGCAATGACCACCAAGGAAATTTCCCGCAATCTGGAGTTGATTCTGGAGTGAAAGAATTCTTTCATTCCAAAATGTACCCACAAGAAGGTTGCTTCAGTTTCTTCCATTGATTGGCAATGGAAACTAAGCTTTCATTGTTATTTGTTGTGGCTTGTAGTTATAAATATTTTTCAGATTTTTCAGATTTGGGCATACATTCTTTGTTATTTTTCGATGTTCTTCCTGGGGATTTCTTAAAAAATAGAGATAATAGAAAAATAAGTTTCTTTCCATTTTCAATCGATCACTCAATAATCAAAAACGTCCGCCAAATCCCCACCGATTGAAACCTCCCAAAATTTAACTCCGTTTTGAAGTAATTTCTTTCTTGGTTGTTTCTTGTTCTTGGTTTATTTTAAGCTTATTGGGGTGTGAATGTAACATCTCGCAACTAGAAAGAACTAGAAGGAAGTTTAAAATCTGGAAATAGTTACTTTTGGAAAGAATGAGGAAATCTTGAAATTTTTAAGTAAGTTAAAGTGAGTTTTTGGTCAACTTCAAATGGCTATAATTCCTAGATCAGGATGAGTTAGGTGTGATTCCATATATGGTTGGAAAGCCCTTGAAATTATCTTTCCAACGCCGTCAAGTTTGCACGATTCCGAGTTCGTATGAGTGAGTTATGCCTTTTGGAAGTTGGGTTGTTGGATTAAGGATATGTCCAATCCGAAATTTTAAGGGGTATTTTAGTCTTTTCATTGCCCTATTATTTTAAGCCATTTTTAGGAGCTTAATATGGGTCAAATTAGATTTTAGTCAGTTTTAGAATTTGGAATTTCACGCTAGGGCTAAGGAGAAAGGAGAAGAGAAAAGAAGAAGGAGAAAAGGGCAAATTCATCAAGATTGATAAAGGAAGTTGGTGTTTCACCAAGAATTTGCTTCTATCAAGTATGTGAGGCTCTCATAACATTGGGATCGTTCTCCCACATGCCAAGCATATTAATTTCAGTTTGGATTCGTCCTAAAAACATTTGAATATTGATGATCTTGATATCTATTCTTGAATGCATATATTGTTCTTGAATTTGACTGAGTTGTGAAGTTTCTGAGTTCGTTACGTCACATTATTGGGTCGTTTTGAGTTAGGTTCTTAGGTACATTTACTGAGTATCTGTATCTAAAAGTAATTTGAAAAAAAGAATCGAGTTTGGGTGATTTGTGGTTGGAAAATGAAGAAGAAATTTCGTCGGATGAAATAAAGGGGTGGCCGCACGTTGTACGCCTAGTCCCAGATTTGATCATTTCAGCTTCACGTCGCGGAGCTGACACAAGGTGTTCTGCCTCAAAAGATGTTTTCGGAACCAAAATTTAATTATGCCTCCGCATCGCGGACCCACCTTCAAATCTTGAGTTTCAGTCTTTTCTCATGTTTAGCTATCCAAAATCATTCCTAAACAACATGAGATCTTTCCAAATCACAAATTTTAATCCTTGATTCCATAATTCAATTCAAGGATCAGTTAAGAGTCAAGTAAGAGAAGTTCATTTCAAGCTTTCATAAGTCTTTTACAAACGTTATAACTTTATTTTAAGACTTAAGTTTTGAGTTCAGTAAAGAGTAATGTTGAAGTTCTTTTCTTCAAAGAAACATATGGGGACTAAGTATTTCCCAAAGAGATTTAAAATGTTTTACACATTTAAATAAGAGCAGAAACTGAGATTTCCAAAGGGCCTTCGGGATAGTTTTCAGAAAAAAGTAATAGCTTTCTAAATGAAGCAAGCAGGGAAACTGAGATTTCCAAGATAGCCTTTGAGCTAAGTTTTGAGCACTAATATCAAATCACATGAGAAGTATGTTTGTTTTAAAACATAAGATCTAGTATATTTTGGGAGTAGTATTGAGCACCGAATTGGGGGAGCGTTCAAAGAA
>NW_006238968.1:2042311-2042473 GCF_000226075.1 Solanum tuberosum
AGTTATTGTATTTTTATATACATCAATTCATTGTATTTTTACATATATTTCAGAGTTATGTTGTATCCTTGTACATACACAGAGTTGACATCATGTTTTTAAACAACTTTTCTTTATATTGCACTTGTTTTAAACTGCTTTATATTGAAATGAGTTCAGTTA
>NW_006238968.1:2042670-2058627 GCF_000226075.1 Solanum tuberosum
CCAGCGCACCGTTGATCCAGTGAGCAGTTCAGAGTCAGTCGGTGAGCCTCCTTGTATTTTGGAGGATCCATTTCATTGTTTTTTAGTTTAGTTCATTAGGATGTTGTGGGGTTTGTCCCAACATCCATCTCAGTTGTTATTAGAGGCTTCATAGACAGTCAAATGTTAGTTCTTTAGTCTTTTTATTGTCATTATTCCATGTTGAGACTTGAGTTTGCCTTAATGGCCAGTTGAATGTTCCTTTATAACATTCCAGTTTATTATATGAACTTATCTTTGTTGAGTTTAAGTCTTCCGCTGAGTTAAGTATGCCAGGCCAAGGGTTCGCTTGGGGCCAGCAACGGTTTTCAAGTGCCGGCCACATCCAGGGTGTAGGCTTGGGGCGTGATAGTGAAGAAGATGAGGAAGGTGGGGTGTGAAAAAGAAGAGATGTGGGGGTGGGGTTTAAGAAATATTTTGATGTTTAATTTTTTTTTTACTTTAATAATTATCTAACGCTCTGACACGCATGATTTTTTTTAATTATTATTATTTTTCCATGTCAGCTTTAGGGGTAAATAAATTCACTTTTAAATAGCAGAGGTGTGTAATATGTCGTCATGATAGTTTAAGCGTGTAACTAACTTTTCGATACAAATTCAAGGGAAAATCTATGTCTTTTCCCTTATTTAAAATGTGTAACTTATTACTAATAGAACTATATAAACAATACATATAATGATTGTTCTAGTAAAAAGAGTTTTTTAACGTTAAATTGATAACAAACTTACCTAAAACTAATAATTTAAAACAAATTTTCAAAGAAATCATCTATAGTAAAAAAAGAAATTAAGTAATAATTTGCATCTAATGTCTAAAGTCTTTATTAAAACCCCAAATAAATTGAAATCAGTACTATAGGACCTATTCAACCGAATTTTAGGAAGTTGTTACACCTTCTCATCACTAATTCATCAAACTGCGGCCGTGTGGGGCTGTCTCCTTGAAACAACAATAATGATAGGCTATACCATTATTGCAATTTGCAGGACTCCCTTCGTTTTATATTATTTTTTTATAAAAAATATCACAAAATTTCTCCCTTAATTTTTTTTTAAAAAAATTTACACTCTTCTAAAAAAAGAATAAATTATAAAGGTATAATGAAATATTTATAGTTAATTATATCTTAATTTTGTAAATTGAAAATCAACTTGGTACGAATACTTATAGTAAATTAGACAACATATATGAGGCGAAGGAGTAGCAAAGAATAGTGTTTTGCTTTTTCTGTCACTTGCTAGAAAAAATATTCATTTCGTTTCAATTTATTAGTTTTTTTTTTTAAAAAAAATATGTTTAAATAGGAGTAATTTTTTTATTAAAAAAATATTTAATTTTAATTTTATGGTAAATCATACAAATCAATTTAAGACTATAAGATTAAAAATTTCTTTTAGTCTTTTTAAATTTCGTATCAAGATAGAATCGGACAAGCAAATTCAAGCAAATAAAGTAATAGTAATATACAATATGCATGCAGACAAATAGATGTTGGTCTATATAAATATCATGTCAATTGTAGCTGATTTTGCTATAGAACAAAAAAAGAAGAATTATTAGGCTATATAGAATTATAGATGATGATGGTATAGTAAAATATATTTTGTTGTTTATGTATGGACAATTACTTCATGTTATTGGCCTTGTCTGTTTCAAGAATAATCTCGTGTTATGTTCCACAATATTTTTCATGAAAAAAATATTAGTGAATTTATTTTTAATTTTTTTAAATATTTGATAAGTAAATAAAAAAATATAATTATGTCAAAATCATTTGTATATAATCTAGTAGAAACATTATGAAAATGAAATGTGGTAGGAAGTGAAGGTAGCGGAGTGGCGGGATGTGGGATGATCACGGTCCGTGACTTATGGAGTAGGAATTGATGGAGTTGAGTGGGTGGAATAAAGACCGAGCTTGAAATGTTACTATATTTCAAACTTGTTTTCTCTACTTCGATTAGAAAAGTCGTTTTTTCTCAATTTTTGAGAAACTAATTTTCTTAGAAAAATATTTTTTAATGAGGTGTGACACACCATATTTACTTAATTGAATAGATCTTGAAATATTATACATAAAAATCATAATATCTAGTCACCACACTTGGGGGACAAAAACTATGTAAAGACATGTTGATGCATACATACATAGAGATAGATTGATGGAAGCACAAAAGTTTGGATAAGTATTTCAATAATTCAATTGAATGATATCATCAAGGCCGATTGCTTCTCTCGAGATAGTAATGAGGAAGGAAAATGCTTTGTCTATCGATGTAGTTTCAAGTCTTCGATGTCCCTTGGATACTGACAAGAATTGTACTTCTTTTGTCAAAATTATAGACCAGGTATTTCTTCTTCTCCTTCAAGTTCTACTGCACTCTTCGATCAAGTAAACCAACCCACAGAAAAAAAGAAATCTTTTACACTGATTTATCGTACTCTCTCGACCAAGTCATCATAAAAAATACGGAAAAATCTTTCCAGAGTGAGAGAAGCAATCGATATGACTATTCTTTTTCTTAATATGAAATTTTGATTTTGAGTTTTGAATATAAAATATCCTTAATAAAAAGCGTTTTCTCCCTCGAATGAGCCCTACGTAAATATTCGTAAGGCGCCAATACAAATATCATACATCGATATTTCAATTAAATGGACAAGACAAAATGCTTCTAAGCATGTTGCACATGTATCACAAAACTAAGACAAAAGGAAAACATAAAATAATGACACAACCCACAAAATGTTTGGAATTCATCCATTTGTGCGTCACCATCAGAATCATCTTTCCCTTAGTCTCCTTTACTGTCTTTTTCAAAAAAAAAAAAAGAGTTCTTTTTCTTTGTCCCCCCAATCCCCATAGCCACAACCTTTGACCCTTACCTTTAATGCACTGTTGATCCCTTAAGTCTCCTTTACTGTCTTTTTCAAAAAAAAAAAAGAGTTCTTTTTCTTTGTCCCCCCAATCCCCATAGCCACAACCTTTGACCCTTACCTTTAATGCACTGTTGATCCCTTAAGTCTCCTTTACTGTCTTTTTCAAAAAAAAAAAAGAGTTCTTTTTCTTTGTCCCCCCAATCCCCATAGCCACAACCTTTGACCCTTACCTTTAATGCACTGTTGAAAAGGATTTAAGTTATATATACTGATTTGGTAAATAATCTTCCAATTTAATTGGTTACAACGCGTTAGTATTCCACTTTCTAGGTTACCATGTCAGGCTCGTTACGAAGAGTTACATGTTATTTTCGATCAAGTTAACTTGACAATGCACAAAACTTAAACTTTAGAAAGAAAATAAGAAACTCCCTAGCAATAGTTCCAAAAGGATTTCTTGAATTACTTAAAAAGAATTCATTTCATTGTTTTCAACTCAAGAGGCACTTTTGTAATAGAAAACCAAAATCAATAAAATAGCTATAGCTAAAAAAAATTGAGAATATTTTCTTTTTGTTCTTTTCCTTAAACAAAAAACTTAAGTTCTAGTGCTAGCAATTGTTGCATTGCAATGCAACTCCTCAAAAAATCAAAGAGTCAATAGGAAGGGCAAAGAATTAGGATGAGACCTTGGGTTTTACGTGTCACCATTGCCGGTCGTGGTTCTTCAGGAGAGTGAAATTTGATCAACACGACAACCTTCGAGCATGAACACAGTGTCGGTCATGGTGGGACGATCAAGGGGGTCCGGTGCTGTGCAAAGCAAGCCTACTTTTACTCCTAATAAAAACTCTTCCCATTCTGATGATTCAGGGTCCAGTTCAAGCAATCCTGGCTCTAACAATTCTGAAATTTGCCCTCTCTGTAATTGCCTCTTTACCCATTTCACAATGTCCTCATCCTGCGAGAACATTAACGACTTTTTCCCTGTTAGCAGTTCCAGTAATACAATGCCAAAGCTATAAATATCTGATTGCCTTGTGGCTTCTCCTGTTAATGTTGCTTCTGGCGCCACATAGCCTATAGTCCCAACTGATGTTGAAGAGGAAGGTTCGACTGGTGTGGCTACAGTAAGCTTGTCTAAGCCGAAGTCTGAAAGATGGGCTTCAAAGTCTGCATCAAACAGTACATTTTGTGGTTTAACATCTCCGTGAATAATAGAGGCTGCGTGGAGGAAAGCAAGCCCACGGGCAATGCCAAGTGCAACGAGGTGTCGCATTGGCCAATTGAGAACATGACCACCATCTTGATGAGATGCTTCTTGAAGGAGTGTTGCAAGGTTCCCGTTTGGCATGTAATCATATGCAAGTAGTCTAAGGTCTGGAGGGCCAGCATAGTACCCGCGTAGAACAGTTAGGTTTCTGTGCTTCACTCTGCCAAGCGATTCAGCCTCTTTTCTGAATGTGTTTTCATCTAGTGATCCATCTGGTAGTCTACAGATCGAGAGCAACATTCCATCACTGTAACATGCCTTGAATAGGACTCCGTGGCGTGTTCTGCTAAGAACATTTTCCTCATCAAATTCCCTAGTTGCTTCGATTGTTTCAGCGACTGTAATTCTGTTATTGAACATAACAAGTTTTGGCCCAGCATTGTTGCCACTGCCACGAGAACCACTGGTCCTCGAACTAACCCTTGCAGGGCTATGCTTCTTCTCTCCAGCTGTTTTTTCTTTGAGCTTCCTACGCCATCTCAGCAAGGCGTATATGTAAAAACAGCAGCATGATGCAAGGAGAAGACCTCCACTAGCAGACACTGCAATAAACATAATCAGTCTATTCTTACCATTACCAGTTCGCTCACATTTTCTATTCAATGGCTCCCCACACAAACCCTGGTTGCCACTGAAATCCGATGGATCGTTAAAATGAGAACCGAGCTTCACTGGTATCTGGCCTTCCAACTTATTGTTCGATACATTGAAGTTCACCAACTTTGGGAGCACTGTAAGATTTTCTGGGATTTTTCCACTCAAGTTGTTTCCGGAGAGGTCAATGGTAATTAAGCTTGATAAGCTGGAGAGTGATGCTGGAATGTTTCCCGAAAGATGGTTCGTGTCCAGCACAACTGATGTGAGGGATGAACAATTGGAAATAACTTCTGGAATTTCACCTGTCAGGGTATTTCTACCCAAATCCAACACACTCAAACGGGAGAGACGTGCAAGATCAGAAGGAATTTGGCCACTCAATGAATTTGACCTCAGATTTAAAATCTTCAGAGCAGTGTTATTACCCAAGTCAGGAGGTATTGAACCAGATATGTGATTCTTAGACAACGAGAGGACAACTAACGATGTCAAGAACCCAAACGTAGACGGTATATGACCTGAAAATGAATTGGAAGATAGATTCAAGAACTGCAAACCCATTAAGCTACTAAAACCTTCAGGAACATTTCCAGACAAGTTGTTTTCTTGCAAAGCAATCACTTGTAAACTAGGCAAACCACCAAGAACAGATGGCAATTCGCCTGATAAATTCTGTCGACTCAAATCAAGAGCTACCAGCTTATACAAAGTTCCAATGCTAGACGGGATAGTCCCTGAGAAGCCATTCTTACTCAGATTTAGAACCGATAACTGCTGAAGGTTCTCAATACCAACGGGAATACTACCTGAAAACTTGTTCCCACTAAGATTCAATGTGCTTAAATTGCTCAAAAACATCAACTCCTCAGGCAAGCTTCCCGTAAGACGGTTTCCTTCCAAATTCAAACTTTCAAGACTAGTGATATTGCTAAAACTAGAAGGGATTGAACCCGAAAACTGATTTCTTCCCATGAACAAAATCTTCAAGCTTTTAAGATCACCTATAAAAGCTGGAATTTCCCCTATGAATCTGTTCCCTTCAAGATCAAGAACATTCAAACTACTACATTTCGTTATCCCAACCGGTATATCACCTTCGAATGAATTATTTCCAATTCTCAGTTGCTCCAACCTCAACAAATTCCCAATGGAACTCGGGATTGTACCCGAAAACAAATTCCCTGACAAGTCCAAGGACGACAATGCAGAATTGTCTGTCAAGAAAAAAGGGAAATCTCCATGTATCTGATTGTGTTGAATATCCAAAACTCGCAATGAACTAAAACATCTAGACGATTGTGGGTGAAGAATCTCAGCGAAGGCATTGAAACCCAACTGAACAATCTGAAGGGAAGGAGGATACACAGAACCATTGCAGAAAAATGAAGTTGCTAAGTATCCAGAAAGCTTATTATGCGATAAATTTATCACCTGAATCTTCGGAAGAGCAGCAATCCCCGCCGGTATAACACCAGTAATACCATTCCCTTCAGCACTCAAATGCACCAACGACGAACAGTTCGAAATTGCAGAAGGAACTGTTCCTTCTAACTCATTGTAGTCAAGCATAAGATACTGAAGTTGTTGAAGCCTACCAAAACTCGCCCGAATATCACCGGAGAATCGATTGTACGACAGATTAAGCAGAATAACCTGAGAAAGGTCCGATATTTTCTCCGGTATACCACCGGAAAACAAATTCTCCGAGACATCAAAATACCTCAGATTCACCGGCAACTCACTGGGTATTTCACCATACATCTGATTTCCAGCCACATTAAACGTTTCAAGCTCAGTCAAATTCATAATCTCCGGCGGGATTTCACCGGAAAAAGAGTTATACTGTAAGAAAACAGTATCCAGAAGTTTGCATTTGGAGATTGAAGCAGGTATAGTTCCATTAAAGAAATTTGAACGAAGACTAATCTTACGCAACATACGCAAATCAGAAATCTGGGTAGTGAGAGATCCACTAAGCTGTAAATGTGGAAGACGAATTTCACTCACATAGGAATCATTTGAACAAAAAATTCCTCGCCAATCGCATGGAGCAGAAGGAGATGTAGAATCCCAACTTGTGAGTGCTCCAAGTGGGTCATGAATACTAAGTTTGAAGGATTGAAGTGCTTGAATTTCTGGGTTTTGTTGAGAAAAGCAAAAGAATGAATGGGTGAAGAGAAAGAGGAAGAAGAAGAAGAAATTTACAGAAGATGAAGAAGTAGCCATGGAGATTAAGGGTATCATTGTGAGAGTGAGACAATGAAAGATGAGTGTTATTGGCAGGGTTGCAGCTAGTTTTGGTAAGTTGCGAAATCAGAATTTTTACTAGAAAAATGACCGGGAGGGAGGAGGGGAACGGCTTCTTATAAGTCGTGGATTGAGAATTTTCACTATTTCTCTAACTCGCGCATTTAAAATTTTCACTAATGAAGGGTGAGACTGCTTATATAACTCGTTCACTCATAATCTTCACTAATGAAGAGTGGAACTGCTTCTATAATTCGTGTACTCAGAATTTTTACTAAATGAAGGGCAGAGTTGCTTCTAATAAGTTGCGGATTTAAAACTTTTATTACTAAAGAATGGAGTTGCTTCAGATACATTGTTGACTCAAAATTTTCACTAATGAAGGGTGGAGTTACTTTTGATAGGTCACGGATTCAAAATTTTCAATCGACTATGAGATTTTTTACCAGAAAAATGAAGGGTATAATTGCTTTTTATAAGTTACAGACTCGGAATTTTCATTAATAAAAGGTGGAGTTATTTTTGATAAGCTATGAACTCATGATTTTCACTAATGAAGAATGAACCTGCTTTTGATAAGTTGTGAATTCAAAATTTTCACTAATGAAAAATAAAGTTACCTCTAATAAGTGATAGATTCAGAATTTTCACTAATAAGAAAATTTATTGGCTATAAAAAAAAATCAATATTTTTCGAAAAAAATGTAATTTTTTCACTTTATTTTATGAGGTGAGTGTACAGTGTGAAGTAGATGTGGAGATTAGAGTTTTTATGAAGGAACATTTATCAAATGGCAGAATTGTGATGTGGAATTTAAAATGTCATAAATCTATGGACTATGTGGTTTAATTTGGGTTGCAAATTTTAGCCTCTTATGTGTTGAAATTATTGGTCTCATCATGACATCTTATCCAACTTATTGACTTACAACTTATACATGCTTTGATTATGTAAATTACAAAATAATACTAATTGAATATCATATTAAATGTGTTGAGTTTTATACAAAATAACCAAAAAGAAAAATATCAATATATATAGTTATGATGAATAATTCCTTTTGATAATTAATAACCAAACTAATGGAGAGTTCAATCGAAAAGACTTGTCTAGTAGGTGGGACATTTCATTTGGTCTATAGTTTTTTTAGCATTTTTCTTTTTAATTGATAAAAGACAGTTGACATACAAAATCGATCCTTTTTTAGAATCAATGACTAGTTGATCATAATTGACATCCCTCTTGAATTCAGGCCACTACTTCAATCGTGATCTCGTGTATGGATCAATCGACTATAATATCATTATTATAGACCAAGAGAGCTCAACCCAAAAGACTATTACGATACGTGGAATAACTCACTTTTAATCTGTAAATTAATTAAATGATCGTTTGGTAGTTGAATAAGAAAGAAGCTATTCATGTATTAATTTTTGCATAACTTATACGACATTTGATAGGTAGATACGAAATAAGTTATTCATGTATTAAATTAATACGATTTTGTTGATGGTTTAGAAATTTTATCATACATTGTAAGGGGGTGCTTATGTGTTATTTTTCTATTTTGGTTTCATGTGCCCTAAATAGAAAAGAATAATCTTATAATGTATAATTAAATTAATAATTATGGTGAAGTACACAATCAAATATTCCTTAAATAGTAGGGATAAAAACAAAGAGGAAAGAATATGATGTTACGTTTTCTTTTTCATATCTGATAATTATATTAAAAGTATGATTAATTTAAATTTCTGCATTAATTGTTGTAAGATTCATTGTATCAATAGAACCTTTTTCATCCTCAAAGTGTAATATTACATTAAGTGATGCAAATATTTATTTATTTTAGTTACCTACCTCTATGATTCTTTTTTATATGTAGAAAATTATTGTGAGCAATTTAATTTTCAATCCTTCTTTCTTTTTTCATCATCTTTACCAAATGTCAAAAACAAGTACTCCTTTTCTCATTTTTAGTTTGTCTTCACACAAAATTATTATTTTTTAAATTAATTTTTTTTTTAATCTTAAAAATATAATATCACTCTTATAATAAAGCATCATTAAGAGTAAAATAAAAAATTAAATATTATTTTACATATAAAAAACAACATTTTTTTTTTTGAAATTACTAATTTTTCACCTTTTATTGTTCTGTCATTTCCTTGTAACCCTTTCCACCAAATTTGTTGACTTTTGGTACTTTAGATTTACTACTTTTGAGATGTGGGTGGCCAATTAAAGGTGCACAAAAAGGAGAAAGAATGAACAAAAATAATACTACACAAAAAGGAGAAAGAATTGCACAAAAATAAAATTAATACTACATATTTTTAATTACATCTTTATACTTTATTTCCTTGATACGAGTCCATTAAGGAAATTGACTAGTATCAAGAAAATAAAGTATAAAGATATAATTAAAATATATATTAATTTTGTTTATATTATTGAGATGATACTTATCTTAGGTAGGATAATAATAATTGAGATTACAAGTATCAATATTCTTCTTTTTTCCCCATGATTTTCATATTCAATCAAATAATTTTAATTTTAATTTTTCATCCAATATTTCCTACTTGCACTTAAGCTTCGACGAATTTGAATTCGCTCTAAATGAGATAAGTTAATGTAAATTGAAAGGGAAGCAACAATGCCGAACTCTAATATTGTACTCCTTTCGTCCACTATACTAAAAATAAATATTTATTTTACTTGTCCAAATAGTTTATCACTTTATAGTTACTAACTTATCCTTATTTACCTCTAGATTATAGTCATTTGTAAAATATATTACATTCAAAGAATGATAAGTAATATTATTATTTTATTTATTGCTTTATAACAATGTGTTAAATTATATTGGACAAAATATTATAAAAAATTTGCTGACATAAAGTTCAATACTTTTTAACATAATCGAAACAGGAAAAAACTACTACTTGTTATAAAGTCTCCCTGGTAAAGGGTAGATACAAAGGACCACAAAAACCCAATAATTGTGTTGACATTATATTCATTACGTTCTGTCTACTTTTATTTCTCAATCTTATATTTTTCAAAAGCCAATTTAATTAATTTTTAAAATTATATTAGATTTCATTAATTCGATATTTTAAATAAAAAAATTAGATAATAAAAAACTATACGAAAATACTATAAATTGTAATTTTTTGCATATCAAAAATATATATATAAATATATAGTCAAATGTTAGTCAAGTTTCTTATAATCGGACTTTAAAAAAAAGAAAATTATGATAATTAGAAGTGGACGAAGGGAGTATCTTACTCTGTTCTTCTATTAAAGTCAATAGGCAGGCAAATGTGATAGCTACAAAGATACATTAAATATCATTTTTGCTTCTGTTTTAGGCGGGAGTTTATTCAAATTATTCTATTAAAATTCAAAAGTCCGAAGTTAAATAAATAATTAAAATACAAAAATGATTATTTTTATTTAACTAAAATAGATAAATTGTTCAAAACTTATATTTAATCTAATTGACGGCCAAACAGTTGTTCGATTTTACAATTTTTTTTTTGTTCAATTGTTGAGCGACATATTGAACAGAAAAAAATTCATCAGATAAATGGTCGCTTGATTGTTAGTTAAATTAAGGACAAGTCATTCAATTTTGTGCGATTTGTCCATTTTGATTAAATATTTTTTTTTTAAAAAGGTGATTCTTCATGCATTTTAATTTTAAAAATAGCCCTTTTGATTTCAAACTCCAACAAGCTTGGTATAGGAATATTATATGTTTGACAACTGAAAGGATCGTCTTAATAAGATTGAGGATCACAAGTCAGATTTTAAAAACACCTTAAATTTTGAATATACAATACATCCTATTATAAAGTTGATTTCTTCGTAATACGAAATGAAGTTGAAATAGAAAGTTACTTAAAAAGAGAACGACGCTAGAAGAAATTTGTAATACGCTATTACACTCAAGATCTAAAATCAATAAAATTAAGATGATAATTATCTCAAACATCTAATAATTTTTTTGAATATTCATAAAAATATCAAGATACTACCAGATTCAATCTTGACAGTCAAACACTTCAAGAAGATTCACAAAATCCTCTTTACATTAAATAAATTCCAAAAAAGTCCAAATCATTCTACGTTCGAGAAATAGAGAACTAACAGTTTTCGAATCACGAAAAAAATCTATAAAACTTCCTCAATAACATTTCTTTATTGAATCTCCTTGGACTCCCATAATGTTGTAAAAACAGAGGATTCTGGTTCCTTAATCCAACCCCAAAGTGCTCTAAACATGTTTATCAAATCAATTAATGTAAAAAATATCAAAGAAACTGTTAGAATTATAAAAATAACAACAAATAACAAGCCAAAAATTATGTCTATTTTATCAATTTTCCCCAAATGTCCTGATTTAAAATGTGAAAAAACATTAATTAAGAAAATAATTAATAAACCTGTAATTAATCCAGAAAGTAGAGTCAATATTGCTCTGCATATGAACTTGAAGGCATAATGGCAAGGCTTGTTTTCTCTTTTTGAATTATTATTATTCTCCATCTTTATTTGTAACATTGTTTGGAATTTTTTTTCTATGGTATTAGAAGAAGAAAAATAATACACTAGTACCAATTTATGCAATGTAATTTGACTTGACACTGATTTTAAGAAAGAAAGATTTTTTTTTTTTTTGAAACTGACTAAAAAAAAAAAAAGAGTTAATAAATTGAGTCAGAGGGAATAAGAAGAAGCAAAATTGAATTGGTAAATTATTGATAACCTAACAGTAAAGCAATAATTTTAAGGGAAGTAATATAGATTATAAGGTAAGGTAATTAAGCTCTAAAGAAAATATTTGATTGGGGATTTACTTACTTGAAATATCATATAGGGATTTTATTTATGGTTTGATTTTTATATGCACTTGATATAATTGAGGTGGCACGTTGCTTTGAAATATCATATAGGAATTTAATTATGATTTGATTTTTATACCCCTTCTCAAATAGTCATTGTAGTGATTAGGGTGAGCGATTTAATAGAATTCAATAGGTTTGAATAGTGTATTATATTTATATATTAAAAATATACTCCTTCCATTTCTTATTAATTGAATTTTTGAGGCATTTTTCATTTTTTAAATTAACTTAATTATTCAGTTTTCGAGATTACTTTTAGAGTGTTGTTCCAATTTCACCATTCATTTGGATTTTCAATGTGATGACTTCAACTTTAATAAATTTGACAATAATTAATAAGGATACAAATGGAAAACTATGTTCAATTTATGTCTTAATTTACTTTTTTTTAAAGGGTGTGAAACACCTGAAAAATTCAATTTATATGGAATGAAGGGAGTACTAAATAGATAAAAATAATACTGTAACCCAAAAATTAATAAATTGTAAAGACTTTTGGATTCATTTTTTTTTGGGGGGTGGGGGGGGGTGGGGTTTAAATATATCAAACGTTTCTGAAAATTAAATCAAAGAAGTACCGTGTATCAATTAGTTGAGAGAGAATTATTGAAAACTCTCTTGACATAAATTATTGGTTTCGTTTTTAAACTATTGACAATCTTAAAAATATTTCTCTATTTGACAAATTAAATTTAGATACACCCCCGATCTTCCATGACATAGTAAGTGATCTCAAACTCTTGTAGGAGCATGAGACTCTTAATAAAAAATCGAGAGAAGTGTTGAAAACACTCTTAAACTTGGCGAGAATTTAAGGGTATATTTCACTCATGTTACAAGATCGGGGGAGTATTTAAGTTTAGTTATTAGTCAAATAAGGGGGTGTTTTAAAGTTGTCAATAGTTTGGGGATGAAGCTAATAATTTGCGCAGAGTTTAGGGGTATTTTCAGTATTCCGGTCATGATTTTTTTTTTGCTTTTCCTGAAATTTCATTTTTACTTTATTTGAAAATCAGTATTTATTTTCAGTTTTGTCACTTTTAATTTTTCTCTTTTTAAATTTACTTTAAATTTTTTGTTTTTATAAAATAATTCCATTTAAATTTATTTCATGTTTAAATAATGTTTTATGCTTTTTTTCAAATTCTAAATATATCAAACACAATTTTAATTAAAACTTTGAAAATTTCAAATAATTTCTCATTAATTCTGGTATTCTGAGAGAAAATAGAGAATGCACACCCCATTCTTGAAGGCACTTTGGCAGCTTCCTCACCAAATGAATCATGAAATGAGCGATTAATAAAAGTTGCGGTGAAATGATAAATATTATTATTGTTGAAACAGAAAATTAAGTCGCTATAGCAAGCTTAATTAATACGGTAACTTAAAAAGATCTTTTTATGGCTACTAAACAATTGAAGTGATTGAACAAAATATTGGATTGATTCAATATCGAATCTCAAATTTCTATATATAGATGACTAATGATAGGGGCTGCATTTTACGGAAAGAAAGATAATGACAAAAGGTCATTAATGTTTTTCTAAGTTTTCGTTGTTTCTTGACTCATGTCATGCTGGATTTAAAGAAATAGAAATGAAAGTCTAATTCGGCTAGAAACAATTGAATATGATTTATTTTTTTTAAAAAAGAGAAGTTTATGACTCAAAAAGTAGTAGCTAGGGTCGGAGCTAAGAGTTCATCCGAACCCCCTTCGATGAAAAATTACATTATTTATATATGATTTTTTATTTTTTTTTATGTATATATAGTAAATGTTAAACCGCCTTCAAATTGTTGGTATGTTTATTTTTTCAAATTGTGAATCTCCTTAGTGAAAATCTTGACTCCACCACTAATAATAACAAAATAAAATAATCTCTTAATTACTATAACCGATTAAATCAAATATACCAATTATATAAAAATTCTTTACACTATCAATATATAACTTAAATCCTTTTGCATTCACTTTTACACAACTCCAATTAAATAAGAAGATGTTATATATCATACACATGTTTGTCCTATAGTACTCAATGACATGAACTTTCCAAGAAGGTTCCTAAATATAAGTAGTTGAATACTTGAAGTTTTCCATTACATGCACTTATAAATAAGAAACATCTTAGGCTAAGTTGATCATCCTAACACAAATATTTATTTCAAGTTACATAATATAAAGTGAAAAAAAAAAAGAGAGAAAAAAGAAGAGGAAAAAAAGATGAATATGGAGATTGAGGAAGTGATGAGTTGCCAAGCTTTGCCTCTACTTTCTTTGAACCATGTTTCTTTGTTGGTGAAGGATGTGTGGGATTCTAAGAGGTTTTATGAAGATGTTTTGGGATTTTGTCTTGTCAAACGCCCTTCTTCTTTCAACTTTCATGGAGCCTGGTTAGTATCGATTCAGAATTTAAACTTTATGCGTCTTTTTTTTTTGAGTCTTTATTACTGAACACATCACATTTTTGAAATTATGCATGATTCAAATTTTAATATATATGCTAGTTTAGTAAATTGATGGATTTCTACTTGCGAAAATAGATATACAACAACTATGATTTGAGTCATCGTTCATCGAATATCTTCACGATACCTAAGAACTACCTTTGTTCACTATCTAGATACCCTATTGTGAGGCAACTTGAAAGTGTTACCCCTAGTCATTGTTTGTTTCCCACATGAAGTTAATGCTAGAAATTTTTTTATATTGAAAATACTGAATTCAGTTGAACTCAGTAATTATATACTCCATCTGCATGCATATAGATATCACCAACAAATTATGTTGGGGCATATTCATAAACTTTTGAAATGTTTTAAGAATTTGATAGAGTTTTAACTTAGAAATTTTGAAGGCTTTACAATTATGGCATTGGGATTCACTTGCTTGAGAATAAAACCATAGAGGACTTGGACATTAATGATGAACCACGTCCTATTAATCCTAAGGATAACCACATTTCCTTTCAGGTGAATTATATTTAGTTTTTCTTTCTTAAATATTAATACTATGTTCAGTCAAATACGATCAGATATAAACTGAAACAAAGAGGGAGTATACAATTTCCTTTTATTATTTTATTTTTTATAATGATAATATTCAAGCTAACTTGCACTATTCAAAAAATAGGAAGATAGAATTGAAGAAGAAAGGTTTTAACGTGATACCAATCCTTAAAAGAGATATATTGCTAGTATATTATTTATTAGGGGGTTACAAGCAATTCCATTTGCGATCCAACAAAGCCTTAGTATATTTTTCTTGAACTACTTCAGCAGAATCCTTAGTTTTATAGAACTTAAGAGATAATTTTTCATAATAGTCATATTTTTTCACAAATAGATGTGTTTGTGTTCAATTTTAAGACCTCCAAATATTACAAACTAATTCAACATGCACGTTCTTCAATTATTCCTCTAGATAGTTATTACCTTGTTACTTCCCACCAATACAAGTACTCCGTACGTAACTCTTGCCCTTAGATAAATGGGAATAAACCATCCACTATAACATGACTTTTTGTATCTTTGAACCTGATTATTGTCGTACTTCATCGACAACTAGACCACACGATACACTTACTATGACATTTTTTTTTGTTATTGATGATATGACATGTTTTTGTATTAAACAGTGTACTGATGTTGATTTGGTGAAAAGGAGATTAGATGAGATGGGAATAAGGTATGTGATTGCATTAGTAGAGGAAGAAGGGATCAAAGTGGATCAAGTATTTTTGCATGATCCAGATGGCTATATGATTGAAATGTGCAATTGTGATAACATTCCAATTGTGGCTATTTCTTCAAGTTGTCACTTCATAAAGCCCAATAAATTTGGAACTTACAATGACAACATAATGATGCCAATTGCTACTCCAAATTATAGTTGTGGTTTTATGGAAACTCTCATGATGGAGAACTTAAGCATGGACATGCTCAACTTTTCCTTCTAAAATTCTAGTCATGGGGGGTGGGGGTGGGGTGGGTGG
>NW_006238968.1:2059406-2059533 GCF_000226075.1 Solanum tuberosum
TGATTAGGTTCAGTTTTATAATCCTAGTTTATGCCTAGGGTTTTAGTTGAGAGAAAAAAAGAGAAAAAAAGAACAAAAAAGAGGAGAAAAGAGGAGAGGATCAAGCGTTCGTCGAGATTCTTGCATC
>NW_006238968.1:2062959-2064601 GCF_000226075.1 Solanum tuberosum
AGGATCATCAACAGGAGCTTCGTTGATACATCCGAGAGTTCGAGTTAGCTATGGTGAGCCTCCTTATTTTCTGGAGGATTTCATTTACTTTTCAGTTTAGTCAGGATGTCGTGGGTCTTGTCCTGACATCCATCTTTATCAGTTACAGGCTTCATATATAGTCAGTATAGTTGAGAAGTCTGTATTATTCATTTATTTTATTAAATGTTTTAAAGACTTAAGTTGCCCATTTTGGGGTGAGTTAAATATATTATATTATTAAGAGTTTTCTTTGGATTTAAAGTTTGTATTTAAGTTTTATGAATTTTATTCAGTTTTAAGCTTTTGCATGCTTAAGTTAGTCTCTCGCTTGTAGTCAGCCAGGATGAGGGTTCGCTTGGGGACCAGCAATGGTTCTTGAGTGCCGGCCACGTCCAGTGTGTAGACTCGGGTCGTGACATATATTTTGTGAGTTTTATATATATTAGCAATTCATTTTTCTTTTTATCTATTTTTTTTTAGGTTCATACCTCAATTATTATTCTTTTTGGGGAAAATGGTCTGAAAAATACTTTAACTTTGGCTGAAATTGTTGTTACGATACCAAACTTTATGGAGGACCTTTTACCCCTGCACTATTTAATAGTGTATTTTAAAGGTATATATGTGTTCACGTGGACACATTACTATTTAAAATGATGTAATAAGCAGTGTACTGATGTTGATTTGGTGAAGAGGAGGCTAGATGAGATGGGAATGAGGTATGTGACTACATTAGTAGTAGAAGAAGGGATCAAAGTAGATCAAGTATTTTTTTCATGATCCACATGGTTATATGATTGAAATGTGCAATTGTGACAACATTCCAATGGTGGCTATTTCTTCAAGTTGTCACTTTATAAAGCCCAATAAATTTGGAGCTTACAATGACAACATAATGATGCCAATTGCTACTCCAAATTATAGTTGTGGTTTTATGGAAACTCTCATGATGGAGAACTTAAGCATGGACATGTTCAACTTTTCCTTCTAAAATTCTAGTCATGGGGGGTGGGGGGTGATGTTAAGGTAATTTGTTTATTTTTTACATGTAAAAAGATGTGTATTTGCATTTTTCAAACTTTATAGTTTGGTTGTATGTGCAACTATTATTTTTAATGAATAAAGTATAAGAAAAGTGTTTGTTAAATTTTATGTTTTATGAGTTTGAGATAATATATATTGTTAACTTGGTCCTTTTGTGTTCTTTAAAATTTTTCTTGAAAGTTAGGTTGTACTATATAGAAGGTGGATTCATAAATTGAAGTTGTGGATTGATAGAATTTTATTAAAATGAAGTTATTTAATAGTGCTCAAGGGGAACTAAATACTCATTGAGAAGGGTAGCAAAACTTAAGTTGGTTATAGCTTTGCCGGAACTATTTTTTTTTTTTAAAAAAAAATATATTTAAACTATTATATTGTAACACCCCAGAAATTTTTTCGAACTAAGACTCGAACCGTTCATCGTAGTGCGTGAGATTTTGCTAAGACATTAAAAATTTCTTAAGTGTTAAGGTCACTAGATGTAGCACCTTGAGTTCCAAAAAGAATTAAATTGGAAATAGCAAAATCTGAAATTTTGCAAGTTAAGCTAAGTATGAGTTTTGGATCGACTTCAAAC
>NW_006238968.1:2067313-2166943 GCF_000226075.1 Solanum tuberosum
TTTCAAGCTTATGTTTATGTTTTAGAATTCCTCTTACATGCTCGTACATTCCACGTACTGAGCCATTTGGCCTGCATCTTCTCATGATGTAGACACAGGTATTCAAGATCATCAACAGGAGCTTCATTGATACATCCGAGAGTTCGAGTTAGCTATGGTGAGCCTCCTTATTTTCTGGAGGATTTCATTTACTTTTCAGTTTAGTCAGGATGTCGTGGGTCTTGTCCTGACATCCATCTTTATCAGTTACAGGCTTCATATATAGTCAGTATAGTTGAGAAGTCTGTATTATTCATTTATTTTATTAAATGTTTTAAAGACTTAAGTTGCCCATTTTGGGGTGAGTTAAATATATTATATTATTAAGAGTTTTCTTTGGATTTAAAGTTTGTATTTAAGTTTTATGAATTTTATTCAGTTTTAAGCTTTTGCATGCTTAAGTTAGTCTCTCGCTTGTAGTCAGCCAGGATGAGGGTTCGCTTGGGGACCAGCAATGGTTCTTGAGTGCCGGCCACGTCCAGTGTGTAGACTCGGGTCGTGACATATATTTTGTGAGTTTTATATATATTAGCAATTCATTTTTCTTTTTATCTATTTTTTTTTAGGTTCATACCTCAATTATTATTCTTTTTGGGGAAAATGGTCTGAAAAATACTTTAACTTTGGCTGAAATTGTTGTTACGATACCAAACTTTATGGAGGACCTTTTACCCCTGCACTATTTAATAGTGTATTTTAAAGGTATATATGTGTTCACGTGGACACATTACTATTTAAAATGATGTAATAAGCAGTGTACTGATGTTGATTTGGTGAAGAGGAGGCTAGATGAGATGGGAATGAGGTATGTGACTACATTAGTAGTAGAAGAAGGGATCAAAGTAGATCAAGTATTTTTTTCATGATCCACATGGTTATATGATTGAAATGTGCAATTGTGACAACATTCCAATGGTGGCTATTTCTTCAAGTTGTCACTTTATAAAGCCCAATAAATTTGGAGCTTACAATGACAACATAATGATGCCAATTGCTACTCCAAATTATAGTTGTGGTTTTATGGAAACTCTCATGATGGAGAACTTAAGCATGGACATGTTCAACTTTTCCTTCTAAAATTCTAGTCATGGGGGGTGGGGGGTGATGTTAAGGTAATTTGTTTATTTTTTACATGTAAAAAGATGTGTATTTGCATTTTTCAAACTTTATAGTTTGGTTGTATGTGCAACTATTATTTTTAATGAATAAAATAAGAAAGATATTTGATTATATTTTATGTTCTATGAGTTTGAGATCATATTGTTAACTAGGTCCTTTGTGTTCTTTAAAATTTTTCTTGAAAGTTAGGCTCTACTGTCAGAAATTAAAGTTGATTATTTTTAATGGATAAAAGTATAAGAAAAATGTTTGTTATATTTTATGTTTTATGAGCTTGAGATCATATTGTTAACAAGGTCCTTTGTGTTCTTTGAAATTTTCTCGTAAGTTAGGCCGTATTATATAGTGGTGGATTCAGAAATTGACGTTGTGGATTGATAAAAAAATAATTTAAAATGAAGTTATTTAATAGTGCTCAAGGGAACTAAACACTCATCGTGACGGGTAGCAAAACTTAAGTTGGTTATAGCTTTGACGTAACTATTTTTTTTAAAAAAAAAAAACATATTTAAACTATTATATTTTGTGAGTTTTATATATATTAACAATTCCTTTTTCTTTTTTATCTATTTTCTTTTTTGAGGTTCATACCTCAAATATTATTTTTTTTGTATTAAAATATACCTTGATGTTTAGTTGGTGTACACACGATTGTTGATAATTTAACAAATATTAAACCAACTTAATATCAAGATGTGTTTGGCTAGCGAATAAAATTATTTTAAGGTATAGTGATAGTTGAGATAGGTAAAATAATTGTTAGTTTAGGTATGAAATTCGCTAAAAAATAATAGTTTAGTAGGTATATATTTGCCTAAAATAATAGCAAACATAAGTATTTTAGCCAATCAGTTAAATGTATAAATTGTCCAAAAATCATACTATGTAACTTTTCATCAAAATAATAGTTAATAAATATATTTTTTATTTTTTATTATATGATATATATTTAACTAATAAATATAATTATTTTGATTGACCGTCTAAATATATAACTTGCCATAATTTTTTGTTTGTTACTAATATCGTAGAAGATACGACATATTAGTTGGAACAAATGATACAATTTGTGATGTTTCAACAAACGACAAAAAGGATCATCAAATAATGAACTGATGATATAATTTTTTTTTTAATTTTTTTGAATATGTGATATAAAATTATGATATGAAATTGAAATTATATTTGAATACATAATTTATATTTATTTCCTTTTATAAACATATATGAAAACTCTATAAATTGTGAAAATTATTAAATTTTTTTAATTCTTATACAATCTTATCAGATGAATAAATCACAGTTCATAAATAAATATCAGATCGTAAGTTGTCATATTGATAAATCGTATATTTTTATGTTTCTATAAATAAATATTTGTGATTACAAACATTTAAATACACATAAATTTTATAAAATTACAATTATCAATAATCAACAATAGTACTAATTATTCTTCAATATAATTTTTCACGTAATATAAACAATTGATTTCCATACTGAACACGAATCTTTTTAAATAAAATTTAAACTAATTTATAAATTATTAAATTTATAAGTAAGTTTTACATTTAGAAAATATTAAAACTACAATTAAGTATCTTAAATTATGTTATTCATGTCCAAACCTCATTTGAAATTATAATTTCATATTGCCAAATGTCTCATTTGAGTTTTCTTTATTCATCAGATATTTATATTAAAATCTAATTAAATGAGGGACTCGAACCTTTCTTTTGTTGAGACCCAAAGCGACGAAGTAGCAGAAGCAAAACGATGAAGCAAACAATGTTAGCTCTATTCATTGCTTTCTTCTCGCAATTGCTGATAATCTCAAACGGAATCTCAACTTCTCAGTTTTTTCTTCAGCAAATCAATTCGGAAAATAAGTATTTAACCAAAGAAGAACACTGGTTCAATCAGACTCTTGATCACTTTTCTCCCTACGTAAGTAATTATCCTCTTTTTGAGGTAGGGGAAGGGAATTATAAGTGGAGGAATCAAACTCTTAGGGTGAATGTTTACTAGTTAATCAATTGAGCTATTGGATTCTCCAATCCTGTTCTGTTTTTTTTTTTACCTTTTTTGTGAAATCTGTTGGTAATTTTAGGGAAAGAGAGTTTGTTAAGTACTGTATGATTTTAGCTTATATGCAATGTTTAAATTTGATTTATGGAAATTTTCTTATGGTATATTGAGTTTTGTGTCAGGCATTTTTGGGATTTTTTTTTTGGGATTGCTGTTTTTTTACATTGTAAGTGTTGTTAGTGGGAGGTGGAACGTATTCCGTAGAATTAGTTGACATGATATATATTGCTGGTGGGAGGTGACATGTATCTCGTAAAATTAGTCGACCTTTGTTGCTGGTGGGAGTTGGCTGGTATTCCGCAAAATTAATCAACTTGGTCCCTGTTGCGGGTGGGAGGTGACAAATATCCCGTAAAATTAGTCTATCTTATACCTTTTGTTGGTGGGAAGTTGCACATATCCTGTAGAATTAGTCAATGTGGTATCTGTTGTTGCAGGTGGGAGGTGACAGATACCTGAAAAATTAGCTGATACCTGTTGTTGGTGAGAGGTGGCACATATGCCATAGAATTAGTTAATGTGGTATTTGTTGCTGGTGGGAGGTGGTAGGTATCTCGCAAAATTAGTTAACCTGCTCCCTACAGTAAAATTAGTTGACCTGATACAAATTGTTGGTGGGACGTGACAAGTATCCCGTAGAATTAGTCAAAGTGCATGCAAACTTGGGTTCACTATTTTTCTTAGAAAAACTCATGATATACCCTTGAAATTAGAGTTTTTGGTAATAAAAATGAATCCTTTAGACGGATTCTTGTTTTTGATGTACTTATGTTTTTTGTGTATAGCTTTTGCAAAGGGGAAACCTTTTTTGTGAAATTTGCTTGTATTTTTAGGAAAGAGAGTTTGTTAAGTAGTATGATTTTCACTTATATACAGCGTTTAGTTTGATTTATGGAAATTTTCTTGTGTTATTTTGAATTTTGTGTAATGCATTTTTTGGGAAGAATTGTTTTTGGGTTCGCCATTTTTTCTTGGAGAAAGTCATAATATACCCTTGAAATTGTAGTTTTTAGAGATAAAAGTGTTTTTTTGTTAGATGAATTTTTGTTTTTGCTGCAACAAGTTGTTGTGATTTTGTACTGATGAGGGACAAACAAAGTGGTAAATTAGGGAGAGAGGGAGCGTGAGGGAGGGAATTTGCTACAGTAGATTGACCCATTGTATAGCTTTAACTCGGTGCTGCAATTTGTAGGATCATCGTACATTTGGACAGAGGTACTATGAGTTTCTTGACCATTTCCGAGTTCCTGATGGACCGATATTTTTGAAAATTTGTGGAGAATCTGCATGCAGTGGGATACCGAACGATTACCTCAGTGTAAGTTGATAGTCTTTACTTCTGATACTATTCCTAGTGAATGCATTCTTAAAATTCTTGTTTCATCCTTTGATTTTGTTTATCGGGACAGTCGGTCTTTGTCATTGTCCGTTCCGGCATCCCCTTTTTTTTACCTCCACTCCCCAACTCACTTTCTATCTCCCCTTTTTGCCATGGGTGGGGTTACATGGCGGTATGGGTTGGAAAAGGAAATGGGAAGGGAAGTGTTCTTCCATTTCATGTCACCTAGGTTCTTTAGGCAACATTTGGAAAAATGGTTGATCTATATGTATTTTGTATGATTATATCTAGTTCTACATTTACTGCAATACTGGTTTTATACTTAAGGATCACTATTAAAGTTTGTCAAAATGTTTTCATGTGAGTGTTAACTCAACTATCTCAGTCGATATCAATTTGAATCCGATGTAATGCTTTTTTGAGTTAAAGGAATCAAGTGCCTCTCGCCTCAACATTTTCATATTATGTTTTCTTTGTGGAGACTTATATGTTTGACAAGGCAGTGTGCCATGAAAATTCCTCTGTTGGTGTCTTTGATGCTGAACAAGCATTGGAACAACAACATACCCAGTGTAGTTCTACACGGTGGGGTCTGGGGAGGGTATGTACACCGGCCTTACCCATACCTCATGGATGTATAGAGACTGTTTCTTGTTTATTTTCTTGTGTTGGGTAAGTAAGTAGAAAATATTGTCTTATAAGCATTTGTGTATAATATAGGCAAACATTATGGGGATCGGGATGGGGGTGGAGGTGGGTTGTGTTGGAGGGTATGGAGGATACAATCAATGTGGAATGCCACTTTTGGAACTTGTGTTTCCTATTTCCAATGGGAAAGTCATTTTCCTTATTTTTAAGCAACTTATTTGATCAACCAAAGATGGAAAATTGAAAAAAAAAATGTTTTCCTCCATACCAAACACACCCTAATACTCTGGATAATTTTTTTTGTATGGTATAACCGGAGAACTAGAATTTATGATGCCTGCTAGCAAAAAGAGAATAGGCCCTGACATATGTACATCATTAATGAAAATGATGAATTTTACTTGTTTCATCTCTAAACCTATCAAACCAAAGGTTCTGCAAGTTTGTCAGGGGAGAAAGATAAGTTTCCAGTATGGCCTTCATAATCCTAAATAACCTGAGTTATTACAAGTGCTTATTTGATTCATAGGAGACCTAAATCAAAGTCACAAATGGACTTTTCGCTGAGAACGCTTTCTCTTTTTCCAGGAGGTGTTTACTAGTCTATTCCCATACATCTTTTGTACATTTTGCAGTTTTTGTCTTATTTGAAAGAAAGAAAAAAAAAAGAGAGAGATTAGTCTCCAGTAATACACCTTTAGCCTATACATCACTTCTTTGTCATTTAAAGTGCTATGGTCAGATAAAAATCTTACTTGATGAAGTATGTAATGCTAACCTTCTTCACACTTTCTCTTTTTTGTCAAATGAAACTTTTATTAAGGTTTGGAAGACTTGACTTTTTCTGAAATCACCACAAAGCAAGCTTGTAAGGTGTTGTTTGGTGATCAAAGTTTTAATGAAAATGGTCCACTTTTTGAAATACTTCTAATCTTTTGTGACGCCAATGTCGAGAGGTGGCATTGTACAAGTTTTAACTTACCATGAAATTCAAAATTATTTGGAATTTTTACTATCTAATACAATGATGTTTTCAGTTTTTATAATTAAGGTACAAGGATATGTTTGTCATTTCAGATGCTAGTATTTTTATTGCTAATACAAGTACTTGTATTCCACATCATTTCCGGTGTAAAATTATACAGGATTTCCCACATAATTTTTGTGGAGCGTGATTTTATTTATATGAGAAACAAAAATGGTAACCGAGCATAGATGTAATAATGCAAATTTTATACTGAGGTTATTTTGAATCCAAACAATCTCAGCATTGAGTTCCAGCTTGTAGTATTTTGGTTAGCTGACACAAAACAAGCACATAGATACATGCTCTGTCTGTGACAATGACTTGTCGTGTAGAGTCATGGAAGGCTAAAGCATAAGCTGACTTATGTTTACTTCGTTCGGTTTGAGGACTGGATGGGAATATGTACTATGCCTGAAGAATACTTCTGAACCTTGCATGTCTAACAGGTTTTAGCAAAGAAGTTTGGAGCTGCTGTCGTTTCTCTTGAGCATCGGTATTATGGGAAGAGTACACCCTTCAAGTCCTTAACAACTGGGAATCTGAAATATCTGTCATCAAAACAGGCACTTTTTGACTTAGCAGCTTTCAGGAATTTCTATCAGGTTGGCATCTTAATCTTGTTTCTTTTATCTGTGGTAATTCCTTTTGAATTTGAAGCATGTCACTTCTTTTACAATCTAGCTCGATAGCTGGTGGGGTTACCTAACTGCTATCTCTAATCCGATAGCATGACAATGGATAAGCCATTGGTTGCATCTCTGATTTAGTTTTCCACTTCCCGACTCCGCTTCTTACCCTTTTGCGTGATGAGTGTTTCAGTGGATAATATTTCTGATATGTTTGTGGTAACCATACTGGGTATGCTGTAATATTTCTGATATGTTACAGGAGTCCTTGAACGTGAAACTCAACAGATCCAATATTGAGAACCCATGGTTTGTCTTTGGTACTTCATATTCAGGAGCCCTAAGTGCATGGTTTCGCCTGAAGTTTCCTCACTTAACTTGTGGAAGCCTTGCAAGCTCTGCAGTGGTTCAAGCAGTTTACAGTTTCTCAGAGTTTGACAAGCAGGTAAAATAAAATTGTGCTACTTTGATTGTTAATATTTATGCCTAAGTTGCTCGGACTCTCCAAAAATGTTGCCGCACCCGTGTTGGATCCTTCAAAAATACACTATTTTTGGAGGATCCGACACGCACCCGTCGACCTTTTTGAAGAGTCCGAACAACATAGATTTATGCAGTTTTTCTTTTTATCAGGAATAGATGCTTATACAGAAGGAGCTCTTTTGGATGGTCTTCATTGTATTTCTGTCTTACTTGGGTGGTTTTTTAGATTGTAAAACAGTTTTTCTATTTTATTTTGTTTTTGGACGGGGGACTTGGTATTAGTTTGGACAATCCTCACCTCATGAACTAGATTTTGTGGTTGAGTTAGGCCCGATGTCCATTTCCTGACATGGTATCAGAGCCCATCCCAATTTCTGGTTACCTTTACGTTATCTACGCTCCCGTTGGCAGGTTTGGGGTGTTCAAGAGTATGTCAAAATTCCCACATTGGTTGTGGATGGGTGATTTGGTCTCTTTTGTATAGTATTGGAGACTCCTCATCTCGTGAGCTTGCTTTTGGGGTTGACTTAGGCCAAAGGTCTATTTTGTAAATAACAACAACAACATCATCAGTGAAGTCCCACAAGTGGAATCTGGGGACGGTGGGATTTACGCAAACCTTACCCCTACCTTTGTGAGGTATAGAGGCTGCGTAAGATTAATTGTCCTTAGAAATTACCTTTTTGATTATGCTTTGTTTTCCTGGAAACAATACTTTTGTTTGTAAAAGTTGTTTTGTTTTCCAGAACAAACAAGCTTACTAGAATATTCTTTCAAAAATTAATGGTACTAATAAAAGGGAGAAAAATAAAAAACACAAGCTGTCCCCAAATCACTAAAGGAGGAAGAAGATTATTTGAGAATAAAGTCCTCTTAACTCTCTATACAAGTCTGAAAGTGAGGCTATATAATAAGCTTATGTACTTTATAACATGTAAGTCTCAACCACCCTCCCCATGCATAATTAGAGGATATTCTGCACTGGAAAATGCTTATGTTGCAGGCAAAGCCACACACACTAAATAATGTGACTTAGTTGACCTAAAAGCGGTTTCCTGCCACTCTTATCAAAACACACACACAATGACCTGCCAATTGCCTCTGCTTCCATTACAACCACAATCTCTAAGATGGAATAACTGATATAATGCATACACTGAAACTCTAAATTCCTCATAATACCAAAATATTTTCAATAATTGCTTATTCCTTAAGAGCACTTTAGCTATTGTCAGTATGAAAATTACCTTAATCATTCAAAGCCTTCAAGTTTCAACAGAAGTTTAATGCTCCAAATGGGAGTAGCCAAATGAAAAATGCCTAAACATTAGGTTGGGTAAGCTAGAATGGGAAATACTTCTAAGAGAAAATATCCCAAAAGAAAGCTTACAAGAGAATAGACCTAAACACCCTGAATTTGAGACACTGTGACCGAGAATGTTTGCTGTTAAAAACTCTTTTGGATTTTTCAGATAATTTCTTAAGGATCAGTGAATTTGACTCCTGATTGTCCTACTACAGGTTGGTGAATCTGCTGGTCCGGAATGTAAAACAACATTGCAAGAAATTACCAAACTAGTAGAAGCAAGACTTGCATCAAATCCCAAGGACGTTAAATCGTTGTTTGGCGCTGATGAGGTATGAAACTTGTGACTTTTTTTGTTTATTATGTCGGTTGTGGTTGTTTCTGTGATTTCCATATTTTCTTGTAGAAGAGTTCTCTGATATCATCCTCTCAATCACCTAAAGCAGCATATGGATGAAGATATCCTTGTTAACTCTGGAAACTAATATCACACTGCATTGCTCTTTCACTTTTTTCCTAGAAGAGTTCTCTGAAACCCTTAACACCTGTGGTGACATATCAGTGACGATATATGCTGAAATGTGGGCTGCTGAAGACTGTCAGAATAATGTATTAGGAGATTATTGTCAATAATCTGTAGAAAAACTATACCATATCGTTGACATGGAGCCTAGCACTTATTTCTAGGGTTTTGCATCATGTTCTCAATTAAGGAGAGGATACATAATTATTTTTGCTCTCTTTTATTAGTCTCATAGACAAACTTTTGTTTTCTTGCAGCTGAGAAATGATGGTGATTTCCTGTACTTTGTGGCAGATGCTGCAGTTACAGCAGTATGTATGAGACACTCATATGATATCCTCTACTGAATGCTTGTAATTTTCCTAATTGAGAGTTTTTGATGTTTTAGTTTCAATATGGAAGTCCAGACAAACTGTGCATCCCACTACTTGAAGCAAAGAAGTCCGGGGCAGATTTAGTGGTATGGTCTTGTTTATTGCATCCCCCCTCCCCCCTTCCTCCCTTGACTGATTATTTGTCTTGTTTACCAAAAGCCGACTTGACCATAAAGTGAAAACAGGACTGATTAATCCATTTTTTGAAATGAAACATTGATGTTTACAATGTAGTAAAAGCATTCCAACTTCCAAGGTTGAGTATAGAAATTGGTTGGAAAGTTAATGGTGAAAATTGTTAATTTGACTTGTTTTAAGAAACAAGGCATTCATTTTGGTAGAACGGAGAACCTTTGTTCATAGTTTACACAAGCATGATCTTGTATACAATGCAAAGACAAAAGTAGAACTTGCACTAGCATTGCAACTCAGCTTTTGGATATGCTGGCTTGAACAAACAATAAACATCAGTCACATTTCTTTAGGAAACCTGTCAAAAATATTCATGAAGTGAATTCTTCGGTATAAGGAACAGAAGTTTTTGTTGGAGTGGATACCCATATTTATCCAGTTATGCCTTGTATTTTTGTGGAACCAGTAAGTAGTTAAACAAACCACTTAATAAGTTATTGAAAACAATTTTCCGCCTGCACTTGGATTAGGTTCTGACAGTGTATATTTCTATATTGGGAAACAACATAAGTAGATATTCACATGGATGTTTATGTTCAATAGGTAGTGAAAATCTCAAGTTATCTCTGTCAAAATTTCATTGTTGATATCCTGTTATATGCTAGCTTTCCAGGAAGTTTTCTTTTTGGGTTTGTTTGTGTTCTGCAGTTAAAAAAGGACTTCAGCTTATTTACAACTCCATAATGTGATCAGAACATCATGTTAAATGATCCAATCACCCAAAAAGAAAGAAAATCATTTGTTTTGTGGATGACGTCACCAATTCTCTGTTTCTTTAATCGTTTATCACTTTATTCTATTTCTTATCTGCAGAATGCATATGCCACCTATGTAAAGGACTATTACGTTAAGACTTTTGGGGTCAGCGTCAAAACCTACGATCAGGAAAATCTGAAGAACACTGTTGTAAATGGTGATACTTCTGACCGCTTGTGGTGGTTCCAGGTTTGCACAGAAGTTGCATATTTTCAGGTTGCACCCATGAATGATAGTATTCGCTCTTCTAAAGTTGATACCAGGCACGCGTCTTACTCTTGGAAGTATTTACGGAATATTTCTTTGCTTTGTTTAACTGCTCTATTTCCACTTGTTTAGTCTAGTGTGACTCTGGTGAACTGACTTTATAATTCAATAAATTCATCTTGCAGATACCATTTGGACCTGTGCAGGAATGTCTTTGGAGCCGGTATCTATCCTGATGTTGATGCAACTAACTTGTACTATGGAGGCACCAAAATTGCTGGTAATCATTCGATGGTTATTTCTAGCAATCTTATTAGTGTTTTTTTCCCGACTTGGTATATTTGTTCATAGGATATGCTTGAGTTATTTAAAAGGAAAGAAAAGGAGGAGGATAGATCTGCTGTCCACTCGGTTGCACTTAATAAGAGAATATTCATTACCCATGCTGTTTTATTTGATTCAGGTGGTTGACCTTTTCTAATTTTACTTTGCTATAAACATTATATAGCTAAATCAAATTGTCTGGGATTACTTTAAATGGTCCCAACATTCATGGCACTTCCTGATCATTTTACAAAGTGATGACATCATTGTTGGCTTAAGTTTATTACTTGTCTTAATGGTTAAAGTTAAGAAAATAATAACCTCAACTGAAGGGGGGTGGGGGTGGGGGGGCAATATATACTTGATATAATGGCTGTGTTTTAGAATGGAAGGTGTATGTTGTATCTTTGAAATTTTAAACCCTTTGTCTTTTGGGGGTTGATGACTCTCAGGTTGGACTCAGATCTGATTGAATGTAATGTCTGGCAGTTGGAATTTGACCTTGTATGATATTTGTCACCTAGTTCTTGGGGTCCTTACTGCTTTAGCCTCTCATTCTATCATATGCTGTGTATGTCCTCTAGGCTCTAGCCTTGATTTGCATGTGATTGTGGGGTCCTGTTTCAATCAAAGAATAGAACATTTTCCCTTAGGCTTACATTTTTCATCCCTCAAAAATGTTGGAGAGGGTGTGAGCTCTAGTTGGATGAATAGTAGATCTGTTTTTTCGCTTAATCCTGCTTCAAATGCAGAACAATTATGGAATTACAAATTTCATTATGTTAAAATTTTGTTTTGGCAGGGTCAAAGATTGTCTTCACCAATGGATCACAGGACCCCTGGCGACATGCATCCAAACAGACTTCTTCCCCAGAGTGTACGTTTTTTAGGCTGCTCTAATAGTGAAATTTCATGCCTGCCCATTGTGAAATTAGACTGGTCGAGTGTTGTACTCCAAGACAGATGCATGGTCTTTATTAATGTGTTGTTTTAGATCTGTTGAAGTAAAATGGACCATGCTATCTTTCAAAAAATATTCAAAGAGAAAAATGCACCGTTCTTCATCCACAAGAATTTTTTTTTATCATAAAGTAAAAACTTTATAAATTCAGGTCGGAAGGTGTGGACTTTATTGAACATTCATCTGCTATCGTAACTTCATATATTTTCCTATAAACTTGTCTGCAACAATTGATAATTGGTTTATCTGCTTTTTGATCTTAGTATCAACATGGTTGGGTTATGTACAATGACTTTCTATCATATGATTCTTTCAGAGAAGTGTGTGCTTGAATTCACAGTGACGGATCACAATGACCTTATGCTAAAAGTACTTCTGAAAGTGACAATTTTGTTGAGGCTAGAATACTCACTTTAAATTGTTGTACTTCACGTATTTTTCTTGTTTCTGAGATCTTTTTTCAACTTTCAGTGCCTTCTTACATAATCTCTTGCCATAACTGTGGCCATGGAACTGACATGCGGGGCTGCCCTCAGTCTCCTTTAGTACCTGAAGGTATGCATATATCAGATCTCAATGTTAACTGTGTAGATTTCATTGGTTTGGCATATCCACTAATATGCTGGAGATGGATACTCTTTACTTCAACCCCCATCTTTCCGTTTCTTTGTTTGCAATTCTTTTATTTTGCTCTTAATTTGGTCTCTTTGGTCACTGCTACAATTATTATACTTATTTTCTTTTACCTCTCTAATTTTGTTGTTCTCAACTATGACTCTGAACTGCTGCATACATTGATAGCACTTGCAATATGAAATTAATTGTGAATGTCAATAATAGACACTGTAAGATCCTATCACCTAGGATTATCCAAAGGGGGTGAACAAGATGGCTTGTGGAAGGCAATTAGGATAACCAAGGTGTCAAAGAAAGTTGCCTTCTTTCACTGGTTTGCAACGTGAAATGCAATCTTAGAAGGAACAAATAGATTTTGAGCCTGTTTGGATTGGCTTATTTTAGGTGCCTTTAAGCCAAAATAGCATTTAAGCACTTTTGTAGTGTTTGGGTAAGACAAAAAAAGTGCTTTTTAAGCACTTGCTTTTAAGCCAAAATAACAAGTATAAGCCATTCCTAACTTATGGGCCCATCCAAACAGGCTCTTTGTATAACAAGTGTGAAGAAGATGCAAGCCATGTTTAAGTGCAATCGCGGATATCTTCACAGCTTTGACCTTGTCTTTATTATTTGACATCAAGTTGGGTGTCATTAGACATTGTGGCAGAGTAGTTGCGAGTTTGAGGCTAAAGAGAATTGTAAAGGTAAAGAAAAGCATAGTCTAAAGTAACTTTGTTGTCTTGTCTTTTTGGGCAATTTTGGGAAAGAGGAATAGGAATTTGAATGTTTGAGGCATTGAGAGGGATTTGAGGAGCATAAAAAACTTGCTTTTGTTTCATTCTACCATACTTAAAAGATATCTTTCGGTATAAATTATTGGTAGAGGTTTGCTAGTAGAATGTGATTGGGGTCCAGATACACTAATTGTTAACCCTGACCCGTATCTGTTGATTAATAAAGCATTTTGACTTGTTAAAAAAACTCAATGACCATAGTTCCAGTTTATATGTTTTTCTTTCTTTAGTTTGTAATTTGTTTACTCCTATCTGTACTTCACAAGCAGAGTTTTTACTGATCGGGAAGGTATAATTTCTCCAACTTTTTCATCATAGTGATGGCAGAGCATCCACACTTTTGTTCTTACGGTTGTACATGAACAATCTCACAAGTCACAACAATAGTTGGATACCGTAAGTTCGCTCACAAAATAAAAAATTAATCAAAGTTAGCATCAGATCGGATAACTGTCTGAATATAGCTTCCGGTCTCCACACATGATAAGAACAACAACCTGATTAACTGTAGTGCATTCCAATTCTAGATGCTTCTTTGCACATCATGTCACAAATTTTACCAGCATGGTTGTGTGCACTGATAATCAACTTGTCTTAGAAATGATGCTTCGTGAATTTCCTTCCTTTGAACTCAATGAACCATGATTCATTTCATGACAATTCTTTCATATCACAGGTGACGCTAAAAACTGCAGTTCCCCTGATGCAGTTCGTAAAGTAAGGGAAAAGATTGTTGAACATATAGATTTGTGGCTGTCTCAGTGCCAGGTTTCAGGTAGGAGTTCAATGTGAAAACATCATCTCAGAGCTATACAAATTGACGTATACTTTATGTCCACTAGCTAACCACTAAATAATGTACCTCGTCGTGGACAGATGTATAGTTGCTCATCCATGAACGATGTCATCTGTATGAGTTGATCTCTTGTTTCTGTGACTTGCTAATAATATGAAATTTTCTTCTTCTTGAGCTTTTACTTTCTTAAAGCTCTGGCATTATGTAATGTTCCGTTAGCTGAGCTATGGCTCACAGTTTGACCATGATTGTATAGTTGACATCGCATCATAATGGTCGTTCTTGTAAAAAAAAATCCTTGCTTTTTAAACATATATAAAAGCAGGATTTGTGTGTTAGATGACATGTATGTAAGTTTGCTGGACAATTTCTGTGAAATGACCAGTATTCTTCTGTTGTGCATCTTGTTCTTTGAAAGAACTGTGATTTAGAATATCCAATTTCACCTATTGGCTATTGTAAAATTGTCACGGGGTACCCTATTTGGACATCGCTATTTAACATGTATCCACTTTTAATGTTTTTGGGCACATCTGCCTGTTTTGGATCAACTTCAGACATGCGGTGTCTGAAGTTACATATGGATGAAGTTCAAGCATTTCTTACCTGAAGTTCAGGCAAAAATGGGTGAACGTGGTGCTCGTTTCGAGTTTGAACATCTGTGGTAAGAATGCAATGTGTGATTTGTAGGTTAGGTGTCCATCACAAATTTGAACATCCCAAGTATGGAAGCATGGTATTTAAATGAAGAAAGCGAAAGGAGCATGCTCATTATCCATTGAGTTTCAACTCGTGTCTAACATTAAATGTACATATGGGAACATGTGGGAAAAGGTTAATTATATACTAACATGGAAAAAGATGTTGAGTTAGTCGTGAGTCACGACTTACACATATGAACTTGCAATTCATGTTTATTGTCGGACAACTACATAATTAGACATACTTCACTATCATATATACTATTATTATCTACACTTTCAAAATATTATGTATCTTACCATTGATTAAGAATTACCTACCAAATATTGAAGAAGATACACTTAGATATGTGTATTTTTGCTATAAGATACACTAAATTAGGGAGAGAGGCGAGCAAGATTTATCTATGCATCTAGTGTGGTTCATATGTATCTGGAATACTAGATACATAGGAGAATGACGTGTGAAATGGGAGAGAGACAAGGAAGCCGAGCAAGATTTGTTATGTATCTCTAATACATGTGAATTCACTTGGATACAATATTTTTAGAACGAATTATACCTAGTTTTGACATTATGTATCTCGAGATAGATGTATTTGGACTTATTTGAATGCATCAAAATTTAATAAGATACATAATACTGCAAAATAAAATGTATCTAAATAATTAACTATTGAACTAGTGGAATTTATATAAGTTTCCTCTTATTGTCTCAACCTCTCTTTTCCCTTTATGGACTGTGCAAAGTAGTGTTAGCCACACGATTGGTGTAAGCCACAATTTCTTGTGTGACTAAAATTCTGTGTTTTTTTCAAGTGTTGGATATACATTTTACTTGAACTTTTTAAAAAATATATTATGAGGGCAAGTCCCAAAAATTAGCCTTAGCCAATTTTTAGGAACTTAAGAATATTTTCATAATTTGTAATCTGATTAAATTTCATGATCAAACAAATATTTGAAGATACATTTTTAAAATTTATGATTAAACGCTAGTGAAATGCTAATAGCAACACAACCACATTGATTTCTGTTCTTTCTTCAACAAAGGATTTGCAAAGAGGTTTCAAAATAGCAAATGACCTAAATACTCCGAGCAAATCTTCTAGAGAGCATACTCTTCTTTTCTCTATTTTAAAATAAGAACTATTTTTTTTTTCCATAGACCCCTTCCACCAATGTATATATTACAAATAAATGAAGCTGAGTTCCTTTAATATAACAAAAAGGAAACTTCATAAAAAGATGAATAATTGAAATTTCATTAGTCTTGTCAAAGAAGATATTTTAGGTAGGTACAATCAAGATCATGGCAATAGCCTTTTGTTACAGAATATACTAGCTAGGATTATGATATATTTCCATACCAAAACAGTCAAAATTAACCAAGAATTAGAATATATAAGGGGATATTTTTTTTGATCTTATTCGATATTTACGTCAAATCAACACATAAATAACATACATTTTTGTATAGGCTTTGTTTTTATGCAGTCCGCATGGCAAAGTATATGTTTTTAATTTGGCATAATATATAAATATGACTCTTAACTTAGATTCAATCAGTAATTATGACATTTAGCTTTGGGTGTGCTCAAGTAGGCATTGAAACTTGTATAAAATTGAACAAATAAATATATTCGTCCTACATGACAATTTTGTGTCCTACATGTATTATGTTACGTAGGACACGTGTTTCGACTTGTTCAATCTTATAGGACATAAATGTCACTTGAAGCAAGTTAAAAGACATATTTATGTGAGTCCGGAGCCAAAAGGGCAAAAAAAATTGTCAAAAATTCCAAAAGGGCACATCAAATATTTTTAAAACCAAAAGGGCAAAATCACTCCTGACGAAGCGATTTCCCTCTGACACAATGACGAAAAATCGCTGCTATTTTTTTTTATTAAAAATCGTTGCCACAGCAGCGATTTTGTAGAATTTTTTTTTATTAAAAATTGCTGTTGTAGTCAGAATTTTTTTTTTCCTTACACATCGCTGCAGGGGCAGTGTTTTTCATGCCTATTGTTAATTATTAATAATATAAAAATGATAAATAAAACGGACAATATACTCAATAAAATTGTTGAAGCATGAGGAAAATTGAATTATATATCATAAATAATAATAAAAGAATATTAAATTAAAAAGAAAAACTTTTTTAAAAAAATTCTTAACCAAAATCAAGGAAAAAAATTATTTTTTTTGAGAAAATCGCTGCTAAGGCAGCGATCTTAGCAGCGATTTTTATTTTTTTTAACGTACGACAAAAATCATACGACAACTTTTGTTAGAAGGCATAGATGTTAGTTGAAGCAAGTTAAAAGACATATTTATGTATTATGCCTTTTTATTTTTCAATAAATATATATCGTGCACTTGCAACTCATAAAATTGTAAGGAGCTGAGAGATCTTTTTGTTTTGCATCTTATTGGCTATTGTAATAATTTCAAGGGGCACCCTATGTCAACGTCGCTATTTAATTTGCATCCAATTTTTACATTTTTGCACATTTTTCTACTTTGGAATAATTTCATACGGTTGAAGTTCAAACATTTCTTGCCTAAAGTTCACGCAAAACTAGTTGAACTTCAGCTATATATGCATAAACTTCAGAAAAATAATAATTGAACTTCAATCATATGAAACTTTAAATATTCTGAAATAAGTAGATTTACAAATTTTTACGCACTATTGATGGTTTATAAGGTAGTCTATCGAAAACAACCTCTCTATCTCACAAGGTAAGGATAAAGTCGATGTATATTATATCCTCCTTAGACCCTATTTATGGGATCACGCTGAATATTTATTATTGCTATTGCGGTGGCTTAAATGGTAATTTGTATTTAAATGAAGAAGACATGTACATTATCCATTGGATTCCAAATTGTGCACCTAACATTAAATGACTGAAATCTGGATAGATGAGATAAAATCACCTAACATTTGAATGTTCTAAGTTGCTTAGTATTGCATGATATATGAACAAATTGAGGAGATATAAGTTCTTATTGACATTCGTCATATGGTAAACTATCGCCTTTTAGGTCTCTCGACTAATTCTACCAGATAAGTCAAAAATAAATAACAACGTCCTCCAAAATATACCATACGTGCTTCTCTTCTTTTTTTGGCGATACAACAAAGTTTAGATTTTTTAACTCAGTTTCACGAAATATTATTAAGACACATACGTATATTTTGCAGATTCATATACACTTAATTAAATACATTGATAAAAACAAGATGCATATAATCTTAACCCAATAATGTGTCGGATACATCAATAATGTGTCAGATACAAATCTCCAATACATGCGTATATTTATTCAGATACATATACACTTAATTAGATATACTCATAAAGCCCTTAGAAAATTGAAGACACATTCAGTAAGATCAAGTTTTTGCTGGACACTCACCATATCTATACCACTCACTGCATGAGAGAAGCTAACATGGTGCTATAACAACTTTATTGCCACTTGTGTCAGCCCAATCTTTTGCTTATTAGCCTCAAAGGCTAACAAATATAATATGTACTGAAGAAGGCTAGGCTTATTCCTCCTTTCTTCCTCTGTATCCTCTTTGATCGTGGCAATACAATCATGACTCTTTTTTTGTTTTTAAAAAAATATGATCCAAAAAAAGCTCTTTCTCATCTTCTTCCTCGTTAAGGTTTATCACAATTACTTCATAAACCCTCTTTTCATTTGTAATAAATTACATACTATCTTTTTTCTTTTATTCGTCAAAGTTATTGCATTTTTGGATTTCTAAATTTAAGCGGCTAAAAATATAAAAAATTGCAATGGTAATCTTCATGTCATTTTTTGAGCAACAGTAAATAAACATTCTTCTCATTAGGAGAATCACTAGCTATGAAAGAGAACTAAGAGAACTCTAAATCAATGAAGTTTTATCTCAACTTTTAAAAATTAGAAGACAAAACAAATTGAAATCTATCACGGATATATATATGACTTTGAAAATGATTAAATCGACACAAACCTCAACTTGTTGTGTTGTTGTTTCATATTTCAATTCAAAAGGTTTAATGATGGAATTTGTGGTGAGGAGAAGGAAGAAAGAGAGAAAACGGTGGTAGAGATGGAGGTTGATGAGAGAGAGAATCGATTACATGAAATCTTGAATTGCGGATGGTTTAATTGTGTAGATAACTAATTTTAAGGGGTATGAGTATTTCATGGTATCTTTAATAATATATAGTATAAATTATTTAATGTGCTAATATATGTAATTGTTTGAAAATATATATAAGATTAGTATATATGGTAGTGATGTATGTCTAATAAGGTAGTTTATCCTTATTTATCCCACACCCATATGGAATAAATTCGTCGAGTGACTTAATTTTGGATATATTCGATCATGTAATTTGATCAAAATTTTAAAATCTAATCCAAAATATATGATCAAACCTAACTTATTCTTTAAAAATTTCCAATTGCAGCACATAATTAGCAAAGAGATTTCAAGATGGAAGGCAATCAAAAAGTTTCGAGCAAATCTTTTAAAAAGTGTATCCTTAGGGGTCGTTGGGTACGCGGGATATAATGAGATATTTTATTATTTAATTGGGTATTAGATTTATACCATGTTTAACTAATAGATATTTCATAAAATCTCATCCAATTGGGGATTGTTTTATCCCACCTCCCATATGAGATAAATTAATCTAGTGATCAAAATTTCAGAATAGTTTAACACCAAATTAAGCTAGAGTTTGACTGTATATATTGAATTACATTTTGAGAATTTGATCAAATTTTCAGAATCTAATTCAAAATATATGGTCAAACGCTAGCTTAGTATTGGTGCATTCTTTACAAAATTTCAAATTCCCAAAATGACTTAAACTAGTTTTTGAGGACTTTCACTCACAATATTTTAATTTTTCACGAATAAAATATATACATACATACAACTTGATTTTATCTCATCTCCCATATACGATAAATTAGTCTAGTAGCGATAATTTTGAGATAACTTGACACCAAATTAGGCTAGTGTTTGATCATACATTTTGAATCAGAATTTGAAAATTTATCTTCAAATTTGAAGATAGATTTTCAAAAGCTAATTCAAAATATATGGTCAAATGCTAACTTAGTTTGATGCATGATTTTTCACGAGTAAAATATATACATACATACAACTTGATTTTATCTCATCTCCCATATACGATAAATTAGTCTAGTAGCGATAATTTTGAGATAACTTGACACCAAATTAGGCTCGTGTTTGATCATACATTTTGAATTAGAATTTGAAAATTTATCTTCTAGTGTTTGATCATACATTTTGAATTAGAATTTGAAAATTTATCTTCAAATTTGAAGATAGATTTTCAAAATCTAATTCAAAATATATGGTCAAATGCTAACTTAGTTTGATGCATTCTTTGAAATTTTCAAATTTCCAAAAATGACTTATTAGACTAGTTTTTGAGGACTTTCACTCACAAAATTATAAGTTTTTCACGAATAAAATATACGTGTACACACAATTTGAGATTATTTTATCCCACATCCTGTATGAAATGAATTCGTCGAGTGACTATAATTTAGGGATAATTTTGCACCAAAAACTAGCGTTTGACCAAATGTTTTGGATTAGATTTTACATTTTATGATCAAAATTTTAAAATATAATTCAAAATGTATGGTCAAATACTAGCTCAATTTCGTGCGTTCTTTAAAATTTTCGAATTCCAAAAAATAACCTTGACTAATTTTTGAAGACTTTCACTGACAAGATTTTATCCTTTTTACGGATAAAAAATATGTGTACACACAACTTATGATTATTTTATCTAATCTTCTATATGAAATGAATTAGTCGAGTGACTATAATTTTGGGATAATTTAGCACCAAATTAATCTAGCGTTTAAGAATATATTTCAAATCAAAATTTTGAATATTTGATCAAATGGTCAAAATTTAATTCAAAATAAATGGTCAAATGTTAACTTAGTTTGATGCATTCTTTGAAATTTTCAAATTTCTAAAAACGACTTATTAGACTAGTTTTTGAGGACTTTCACTCAGAAAATTAGAAGTTCTGCAAGATTGAAATATATGTGTACACACAATTTGAGATTATTTTATCTCACTTCTCATATGGAACGAATTCGGCAAGTGACTATAATTCTGAAATAATTTAGCACCAAAAGCTAACTCTTGATCAAACATTTTGAATTTAATTTTAAAAATTTATCTTCAATATATATATATTAGTTTGGTGCATTCTTTAAAAAAATTTAAATTCCCCAAAATAACTTATGAGATTAGTTTGTCCTTTTGGAGAAGTTTCACTCACAATTTTAATTTTTTCACGAATAAAATATATGTGTACACATAACTTGTGATTATTTTATCCCACCTCGTGTTTGAAATGAATTCGTCGAGTGACTATAATTTCGAAATAAATTAGCACCAAAATTAAGCTAATGTTTGACCAAATTTCTAAATTAGATTTTAAAAGACTTTTAAAATCTAATTCAAAATATATGATCAAACTTTAACTTAGTTTGGTGTATTCAGATTCCCAAAAATAACTTATTAGATTAGTTTTTGAGAATTTTCACTCACATAATTTTAACTTTTTCACACGTATACACATAACCTGTGATTATTTTATCCTACCTCCTGTTTGAAATGAATTCGTCGAGTGACTATAATTTCAGAATAACTTAACACCAAATTTAGCTAATGTTTGACCAAATTTCTGAATTAGATTTTAAAAGACTTTTAAAATCTAATTCAAAATATATGATCAAACTTTAACTTAGTTAGGTGTATTCAAATCCCCAAAAGCAACTTAGTTCGGTGTATTTAAATTTCCAAATTAGTCTAGTGACCATAATTTTGAGATAATTTGGCACAAAATTAAGCTAGTGTTTGATCATACATTTTGAATCAAAATTTGAAACTGTTTCTTCAAATTTGAAGATACATTTCCAAATTTTGATCCAAAATATATGGTCAACCACTAGCTTTCACTTATAAACTTTTTAAAAATTTTAATACGTATACACATAACTTCAAAAACTCAAATTTTCGAGACGGATAAATTATTCTAGTGACCATAATTTTGAGATAATTTGGCACAAAATTAAGCTAGCGTTTGATCATACATTTTGAATCAAAATTTGAAAATATTTCTTCAAATTTGAAGATATATTTCCAAATTTTGATCCAAAATATATGGTCAACCACTAGCTTTTAGTTTGATGCATTCTTTAAATTTTCAAATTTCCAAAAATGACTTATGAGACTAGTTTTTGAGGACTTTCACTCACAAAATTATAAGTTTTCCACGAATAAAATATTTGTGTATACATAACTAGATATTATTTTATCTCACTTCCCATATGGAATGAATTCGTTGAGTGACTATAATTTTGGGATAATTTAGCACCAAAAGCTAGCGTTTGATCATATGTTTTGGGTTAGATTTTAAAATTTTATGATAAAAATTTTAAAATGTAATTCAAAATGTATGGTAAAATACTAGCTCAATTTCGTGCATTCTTTAAAATTTTCAAATTCCAAAAAATAACCTTGACTAGTTTCTGAAGACTTTCACTCACAAGATTTTATTTTTTTACGGATAAAATATATGTGTACACATAATTTGTGATTATTTTATGCCACCTTCTATTTGAAATGAATTCGTTGAGTGACTATAATTTCAGAATAATTTAGCACCAAATTAAGCTAATGTTTGATCAAATTTCTGAATTAGATTTTAAAAGATTTTTAAAATCTAGTTCTAAATATATGATCAAACTTTAACTTTTTTGGTGTATTCTTTTTTTAAAATTTAAATTTCCAAATTAATTTTTTCACAAATAAAATATATGTGTACACATAACTTGTGATTATTTTATCCCACCTCTTGTTTGGAATGAATTGTTGAGTGACTATAATTTCGAAATAAATTAGCTCCAAAATTAAGCTAATGTTTGACCAAATTTCTAAATTAGATTCTAAAAGACTTTTAAAATCTTATTCAAAATATATGATCAAACTTTAACTTTTTTGGTATATTCTTTAAAAAGAAATTCAAATTCCCAAAAAAATCTTATTAGATTAGTTTTTGAGAATTTTCGCTCACAAAATTTTAATTTTTTCACAAATAAAATATATGTGTACACACAACTTGCGATTATTTTACCCCACCTCATGTTTGAAATGAATTCGTTTGGTGACTATAATTTCGGAATAAATTAGCATCAAATTAAGTTTGACCAAATATATAAATTAGATTTTAAAAGATTATTAAAATCTAATTCAAAATATCTGATCAAACTTTAACTTAGTTGGTGTATTCTTTTTAAAAAAATCAAATTCTCAAAACTAACTTCTTAGATTAATTTTTGAGAATTTTCACTCACAAAATTTAATTTTTTTCACAAATAAAATATATGTGTACACACAACTTGTGATTATTTTATCCCACCGCCTGTTTGAAATGAATTTATTGAGTGACTATAATTTCAGAATAAATTAGCACCAAATTAAGCCAATGTTTGACCAAATGTATAAATTAAATTTTAAAAGACTATTAAAATCTAATTCAAAATATCTGATCAAACTTTAACTTAGTTTGGTGTATTCTTTTTAAAAAATTCAAATTCCAGAAAGTAACTTATTAGATTAGTTTTAAGAATTTTCACTCACAAAAACTTATTTTTTTCGCAAATAAAATATATATGTGTACACACAACTTATGATTATTTTATCTCACCTCTTGTTTGAAATGAATTCGTCGAGTGACTATAATTTCGAAAGAAATAGCACAAAATTAAGCCAATGTTTGACCAAATTTTTTAATTGAATTTTAAAAGACTATTAAAATCCAATCAAAATATCTGATCAAACTTTAACTTACTTTGTGTATTCTTTTAAAAAAAAAATCAAATTCCCAAAAAAAAACTTATGAGATTAGTTTTTGACAATTTTCACTCTTATTTTATCCCATCTTCTATTTGGAATGAATTCGTCGAGTGACTACAATTTCGAAATAAATTAGAATCAAAATTAAGCTAATGTTTGATCAAATTGTTGAATTAGATTTTAAAATACTTTTAAAATCTAATTCAAAATATCTGATCAAACTTTAACTTACTTTGTGTATTCTTTTAAAAAAAAAATCAAATTCCCAAAAAAAAACTTATGAGATTAGTTTTTGACAATTTTCACTCTTATTTTATCCCATCTTCTATTTGGAATGAATTCGTCGAGTGACTACAATTTCGAAATAAATTAGAATCAAAATTAAGCTAATGTTTGATCAAATTGTTGAATTAGATTTTAAAATACTTTTAAAATCTAATTCAAAATATCTGATCAAACTTTAACTTAGTTTGATGTATTCAAATTCCCAAAGATATCTTATTAGACTAAATATAAATTTACGAAGAAAATATACTTATACACGTAATTTCAGAAACTCAAATTTTCGAGACGGAAGTGGTAAACTAATCACATGTGTTTTGGGTTTTGTCGGTTTTGGTACACAATTTTTTTTTACCAACTGTTGAACACTAAAAAGAGAGTTAAAAGTCACCCCTTTTTGTAGGTAGAGATTTTGAAGATTTTAAACAGTCAATAATGACGAAATTTGATTGATATTTGTTCCTATAATCTGACACTTCACGTTCCGTGTAGGGTTTGATAACTCCAAAAGAGAAAAAAATAGTTTCTACGATATGGACGAATCTCATCCGATCGTAGCTCCGGTAGCCGGAGTCACCGGAGATGTTGCTGTTGTTGTAGCTGGAGGAGGAAGTACTGTGAGTTCGGTTGGAAACATGATCGGCGGCGGCGTAGGCGGAGGAGAGAAGAGGAAGAGAGGTCGGCCGCCACGTGGACAAGCGGGGAAGCCACCGCCGCCGCCGAAGATACAGAGAGTGGTGGTGGAGGAAGATGAGGAAGAAGATGTTTGTTTTATATGTTTTGATGGTGGTTCTCTCGTACTATGCGATCGAAGGTAAGTTTGAGTTAATAATTGTGTGTTTTTGTATAAGTTGGTTTTACATTGTGAAAGGTTTTGTATTTGAAGGATAGTAATGGTGTAGAGGATTCGTAATTAGTTTGGATTTAGGTTTCTGGATGCTAGTTTATTGCACTTTTTGCTAATCTCAGTAACTATTGTTCCTTCATTTCCATTGTGAAAGCTTTTGTATAGGAAGGGAAGTACTGAGTTGAGCGAAATTGGTGTAGATGATTTGCAAATAGGTTGGGTTGAGGGACAGTTGATTGATTTTCCAGTTTCTGGATGCTAGTTTACTGCACTTTTGGCTAATGTTTGCCTTCATTTCCATTGTGAAAGCTTTTGTACTTGAAGGGAAGTACTAAATTGAGCAAAATTGGTGTAGAGGATTCGCGAATAGGTTGGATTGAGACACAGTTGATTGATTTTCTAATTTCTGGATGCTAGTTTACTGTACTTTCTTCTAAATGTTGATAAGTGATACAGATTTCCTAATTTGTTCCAAATTGTGTTCTGAATGGTTAGGGGTTGTCCGAAGGCATACCATCCAGCTTGCATTAAGCGGGATGAGGAATTTTTCAGCTCAAATGCTAAATGGTTCTGTGGTATGTTTCCCCTTCTTCAGGAACTCAAAAGAATCTATTCACTTTCTATTGTTGGTTGCTAGATTTTTTTCTGTTCTTGTAGTTTTAGTTTATTGACGGGAGTTTTTATCAGTAGAGTGGAATGTACTTAAGAATCCACCAAAGCAATTAAGGATCCACTAAAGCACAGCATACGATTATAGCCAAGAACTTAAGAATTTCAATACCGAAATAAACCTTCTTGATTCATTGAATGTCATTTTAATAAAGTAACATCTGCATACACAGTGCAAGTAAAACAGAACCGACCGCTGCAACCCTATCTCTGTTTTAGGGTTTAGGATGCAATCTCAAACGCGATCGAGTTTATGGTAATAGTAATATTTTAACCTATTCATCTCATGAACAATTAATAGGGTTCTAGACCTATGTAATTTGTGCGGATATCAAGTATTAAATTAATTGAGAAACACAACGATAACAATCACATATATGAAGAACACCTATAAAATAATGAAATTTGCATAAAAAGAGTGTGTACCTGGCGTAGCCGTATCAACACACAACTGATTTAATTGAGAAAAACAATGATAACAATCACATATATGAAGAACACCTATAAAATAATGAAATTTGCATAAAAAGAGTGTGTACCTGGCGTAGCCGTATCAACACACAACTGATTTAATTGAGAAAAACAATGATAACAATCACATATATGAAGAACACCTACAAAAAATAGTAAAATCGCAAAAAGAGTTAGTACCTTTGTACGCCATAGCAACACACAACTGATTTAATTGAGAAACACTACGATAACAATCACATATATGAAGAACACCTATAAAATAATGAAATTCACAAAAAGAGTGGTTACCTCTGTACACCTTAGCAACGTGCAACTGGAGATAAACTAGGCCGAGTCTTCCTTGCCTTTAGTTTATGACGGCGAACAACTATTTGGAAATGTTTTAGGTTAAGGAAGGAGAGAGGACCTAGCGCCATATATATAGGCTTAGAAGCTTAACCTAGTGGGCCTCCCAAATACAGGCTCACTGGTCTCTAACATGCCTACAGTATCTTCGGCCCACGCCTAGTACATGAAATGATACAAGTCCATCATGAATTCCACATAAATATATGGCCCGTGTCTTGTTCACCAACCATTAACACTTGGCCTGTTTGGTATACGAAATAATAAGTTAATGGTAAGTCCACATTTAGTAAATAATTCTAATAGTCCCAACTAGTTTGGGATTGAATTATAGATCTTGTTGTGGGATTTTCACCAACAATAGAGGAAAATAGACTTGGAGTCTTCATACAATGGACTCCAACTTGTTTAGGATTGAGATGCATCTATTGTTGTTGATAGGATTTTTCTCTTAACTTTTTCGACAACCACATTTTTGAATTGTTCATTAGTTTGGCATTTATTAGGCTTTTGCATTCTAATCTGTCTTCTCATTCAAGGTTCGGAATTTATTGAACTCAAGATACAACAACGACAACATACCCAATGTAATTGCACAAGTGGGGTCTGGGGAGGGTAGAGCGTACGTAGACCTTCTCCCTACATTGTAAAGATGGAGATGTTGTATTCAATAGTCCCTTGACTTAAAATAAAGCATTTTCAAACAGTTTGAAAAAGCGAATACATAAATGAGAGCAGTAACAACAATGAAATAATGTGAAATGAAGAGCAGTACACTACATATAGAGTAGAGAACAACAATGACAATGAAATAATGCGATAATTGAAACTCGAAAAACACAAGTGATAACCGAAATTGAAGAACAAGAAACTACGAGAATAGCGCTAATACCACAAGTAAAAGAGAAGGTCTAAGTATGACCACAAACCACTAACCTATCTTGCGGAAAAGTCGGAAAATGGTCAACTACCAACTAACCTTCTACTCTAATTTGCGACTTTTAAACCCTCCTATCTAAGGTCACGTTCTCAGTAAACCCAAGATGCACTTTGTCCTGTCTAATCTCACCTCCCACCAATACTTCTTCAGTTTGTCTCTACCTCTCTTGATGCCCACCATTGCCAATCTCTCGCGCCTCCTCACTAGGGCATCTACACTTCTCCTCCTCACATGCCTAAACCATTTCAGCCTCACTTTCCTCATCTTTTCCACTATGGAGGCCACTCCTTGTCTCCTACCTTGTCCCAGATTTCTTCATTCCTAATCTTATCTCTCCTAGTATGCAACACATCCACCTCAACATCCTCAGCTTTGCTACTTCCATCTTTTGAACTTGTGAATTCTTGACTAGCTAACACTCTGTCCCATACAACATAGCCAGTCTAACTTGGTCGTAGTGCACTAATTTGGCGTGGCATATAATTGATAGATATTGAACTAATAAATAGAGGAATAGTAAATAGTTGACTGCATTGCATGATTGCATCAAGATTTGTGATCTGGCATGACAATGACATGTTAGGCCTTGTATAAATGCAGCAGCCAGTCTAAACTACTAGGTTGTGCACACATTTTTTAAACTTCAAAAGACTCGTTCGTTTTTTGATATGCATGAGATCAATTCTTTGTTCCTTTCCAACATTGTCTAACAAGAATCATGGACTGTAAGTTTTTAATTTTTTGTTAAAAAAGGATTCATGAGCTATATGTCTTGAAGATTTTTGTAGTTGCGTTAAGTTACCTATGTCATTTTTTCTATTCTGTTATAACATCACAAAATTATTTCGGTTGTCAGGTTGGCATATTTGTAGTGTGTGTCAAAAGGCTTCTCACTATATGTGCTATACTTGTACATATTCATTGTGCAAGGGATGTACTAAAAATGCTGATTACTTCCATGTCCGAGGGAAAAAAGGCTTTTGCTCAATGTGCATGAGAACTATCATGCTGATTGAGAATAAAGACCAAGGGAACAATGAAAAGGTATATCACATGCACCATGGTATTGACAGATTTTTAATCTTACATGTTAGCCTTAAAGAAGGGGTGCTTCTGGTTCTGTCGGTGCTTGGAACAATTTTGTCTTCTCCATATTACTATGTCTCTAGGGTCAATAATCTCATTTTGATTCCATATATTTTGAGTAAGTTGCTTCCAACATCCGATTAGTGTGTCCTCTTATGAAAATGAACAGTTGTAGTCTTCCGGAACTGGATCTGGTTATCAGTTCAAAATTGCTAATTTTTTGCTCTCTTCATTGTGTTTTTTGTCATGTCTTGCAATATTTTCTACTCCCTACATCCCAATTGATGAGACACTTTTTACTTTTTAGTCCGTTCTCAAAAAAGAATGACTTATTTTAGACCACAAGTTTTAGAAGTCTTCTGTTATTCTTTAACTCTGTGCCTAGTCAAACACCTCAACATAAATTGAGACGGAGGGAGTAATAAGTCTACCATAAAGATAATTTTTTTAATTTGATTCTTTGTGCAAAATATTTTAACTATCTCGTTTCAATTTTTTAATTTCTGCAAATTGGAAAAATGTTGGGCTTGATTTTGACAATTTACTGTGATTTAAATGCCTATATCTACCAAAAACCTGTTCAGGTTCAAGTAGATTTTGATGACAAAGGCAGCTGGGAGTATCTCTTCAAGTTGTATTGGGTATACTTGAAAGAAAAGTTATCGCTAACACTTTGTGAACTTATTCAAGCTAAAAATCCCGAGAGAGAATCAGGTAGGATACAGGGGGAACTGAAATATGGTCATCATGTTGCAAATGGTAAGACGTTAATATTACTAGTAACTTTTTAGAAGTTCAACTCACCATGATCTAATTGGAAACTTTGTTGTACTTATCCAGTTGAAGGAGAGGGATCTATCATGGCTCAGCGCAAAATGAATGAGAAAACAGAGGCTCATGCAACTAATATCTCGGAGAAACTAGGAAATCGAGCCATCATTGATCAGGCTGTGGATGGGTCTGGATCTGAGACTTCAATTGCAAGTCTCTCAACAATGAACTCAGCATCCACCAACATCAGTGAAACAGATGAAGTGTGGCATTACCGTGACCCTAATGGTAAAGTGCAAGGATCATTTTCGATGACACAATTGAGGAAATGGAGTACATTGGGGATTTTCCCACTTGATATGAGGATATGGACAAATGATGAGTATGATGATGCAGTACTTTTAAATGATGCACTAAATGGGCTGTTCCGTAAAGCCCCTGCTGTTCATGGGAAGACCTCAAGCCAGTCTCATGAGCTTGGACCTGCCTCTGATGACAGAAATGGTACTGGGTGTGGAAGCTCTGCTGGAACAGGGAGAGAATGCAGAGAAATGGAGGTACCTCGCCATCGTGCAAGTAAAGATTCAAATGGAAATGCTGAGAATATGAGGATGGATGGGATGTCGGCTTCTTTTCCAAAATTTTTGGACTTGATGAATGGAAATAATTCTTATTCAGACAAACTCCAACTGTGTAGCCCAGTCCCTTCATCTCATCATGGCGAGGTGCATGTAGCTCTTCCAAGTAAGGAAAGAGTTCATGAAAATGTGGAGCTTTGCATTGCCACAGGTCAAGTAATTAAGGATTCCTGTGGAAGCACAATATGCCAGAATACTGATACTTACAGTCGTAATACCCAATCTAACAGCCAGAGTAATGTAGGGCAGTCTTCTGGACAGAATTGGGGGTCCTCAACCAGTAGCAGACTTTCATTTAACTTGGACAGTGGTTTTGCTTCAGGTACCAATTCAAAAGATTCATTTGAGCAGAAAGGTAACGTGAATCTTCCAGATCGGCCAAGTCCTGCCGCAAAAACCACCTATGACGATATTGAAGCTCAGGCTGCTGAAAAGCTGCTTTTTTTGAGTTCAGGTGTTCCTCTTCGTGCTTCAGATATCCATGATTGGTCTAGTTCTACTCCAAAGTCCTATGGTGAAGCTAAAGCTGGACAGGCAACTGGAAACAAAGAATCTGCTCCTTCTAAGCTTTCTGTGCAGGATTCAGGCCCTAGCTGGAGCAGTGGTTCTAGTCTAGCTGATGAACAGGACGGGAACTCACCAACTGCAGAACCATCTGCTGAAGAACGGGATGCTGGTCTTGTCTCCATTTCTTCTCTGAAGCCAGCTGAAGCAGTGAGTGATCATGTTGCCACACCCATTCCTATAGCAGATCAACTTAATCTTAATCTTACTTCCACATCGCTCCAGATGTCAAACTTATCCAGTTGGCAGGCAACTGTTAATGAGCCTATTGAGTTCAGCACTTTGGCTGAAGAGTCGGTGTCAGATCTATTGGCTGAAGTTGATGCAATGGAATCTCAAACTCAAAGTGGTATGGGTTCACCTACTTCAGCAATGAGGTTTAGTGAGCAGATGATACCAGGTTACAAAAACTTTATTTTAGCTTTGTTTGAGGACCTGAGTCCTACGCATGATCCTGCAAAAAGTGATGGCTTGAGCTCAAATGGAGATATAAAGTTGCCTTGTCAATCACCTGTGACAGATGAGTTAGTTGGGCCATCTCAAGCTGATGTATTTGACCCTTTGAAGAGGTCTGATGGGAATTCATCTAATGAGCAGCGAGGGAGAAACTAAGTAGGCTAATCTGTCAATCACCTGTGACAAACAAGCTAGTTGGGGCATCTCAAGCAGATGCTTGACCCTTAAAAAAGGGTCTGATTCAAAATTCATCCAACAAGTACAGAGGGAGAAACCAAGTCCGCTGATGTTTCCTTTTCCAAAGGGAAGCTTTTTTCAATATTGCTGCACCTTGTATAAGTCAAAACACTGAATTTCTCAGCAGTTGATAGGAGTACTGAATAGGAAGTTATGAGCACTGGCCGTGGGACATCTCAGAGAAACATGTTTTGGGGCTGTTCAGTTCAGGGATACTACCAAGGATACTGCATGGGTAAATCCATACTTGAATTGTCTCCGTTTGCTGGGAATCAAGTATGGGATAGTGTGGAGGAGGTTCACAGGGGAGAGTTTTTGTTGGCGCAAGACTGGGCTCTTCAAGGGACTGGGATTTTGTTTGGTAGGTCAGACTCAGCTTCCTCCCCAAGGACAAGAAGTTCATTAACTTTGAGTTCTAGTTTGCAAGAAGGGGGTGTTGTTTGACTATCTATACCACGTAAGGTGTCAATTACGTTAAGTTTGATTTAATCCTTCTCTTTTCCACAATTAAACATATGACTGAGATCCCCCCCCCCCCCCTCTCCTCCCCCAGAATCATTATGTGAACTTTGTAGAAATGAGGTGCAGAAAAAATAGTATACATTGCCACAAGGTAACTCTGATCCAGCAAATCTCTACATGTTCCAAACTGCAGTTGGGAATGTGTTCTCATGCATTTAAAAGTGTTGTGTGAACTTCTGTAGAAATAAAGTGCAGAAGAGTTGGTAACTTGGTATACATTGCAACAGGTTAATTCTGACCCAGAAGACAATCTCTGGGAGAAGAAATACAATTGTGAAACAAATAAGTCATCATGTATGACTATGCAACGATACTGTTAAAAAATGTCACATAAATGCTATTGTATTCACACCTTTTTACAAGATATTATATTGTAGGTTCAAAATAGTTCCTGAAATCACTTAAAAGTAATTTTGGTCTTTTAGATTTATCTTATCTAAAGTGAGTAATTTTGTCAAATATATATTAAAATATTTAATGGAAACTCACATCTGGAAGTACAAAATTTGTAGTTTATGTGATTTTTGGTCTATTTGAAGTAACAGATGAAACATTTGGAGGTGCAATTTAGTCATTTTATATTCATTTCTTGGGTTGTGATTTTTGGAATTTTGATCGATAATTTTTTCTTTAGAACAACAATATATTTAGTGAAATTTTACTAGGTGGGAACTAAGGAGGATAGTGTGTATGCAGATCTACTACTATCGTAGATGTAGAAGAGTTGTTTCTGGAAGATCCTCAACTCAAATGCATCAAATTCAAGTAAAAGAATGAGAAAACAATATAGAAAGCATAACAATTAATCAGAAAAGCAAATATAAAGTCTACAAGAAAGAAAAATAACAAAAACAAAAGTGTAATAATTGAAAGTCAGAACTATATCGTTTGGTGTGAAGTATAAACACAAATAGTCCTGGGATAAATATTTAGTAACACTTAATTTAGTGTTTGGTTGGAAAGCTTGGGATAACTTATCCCAGGATTAATATATAGTACCGGGATAAGTTATCCCTCCCAAGAGGTGATATAATAATCCCATCATAATTTGTCATGGGATAAACTTATTAAATGACAAAACTATCCTTCAAAACTCCCACTTACTGGCAGCTGATCAAGGTTCACGTTTGGCAATGTCAAGCTGCTAATTCTAGTAATGTCCACTAATTAAAGCCAATACTGTAGCTGCATTTTAAGCCACTTTTTATGTGTTTTGAGTAATACTGTAGCTGCATTTTAAGCCAATTTACTGCTGTGTATAGATGAAAACTACTGCTGTACTGGTTAGGCCAAAATCTGCTACATTTTTATTATTCGCTACTAAATTTTGAGCCCTAAGTTGCTTCATTTTTTATACATATTTTTAAAGTAAATGTGATTAGTAAAAGAGTTCTCTGATCAAACCATATGTTTTCTTTAGCGTGGAGTATTGACACCTCCAAAATTGACACATAATTGAACACAAAGAAAATTCATACAGAAAAATAATTAAGCTAAATAAGGTAGAGGTTTGTTTTTAAGAATGAATAACTAAAACTCTACCAAAAAAATATGTATACAGAAAGTTAAATAAGAGGGTATTTTTGTAATCAATCACTTACTTTTAGAAAGTATGCAATGGTTTATTATTTTTTGTACAACAAACCAAACAATCAATAAAAAATAATGTCAGGATAACTAATTCCAGTATAACTAATCTCAGCATAACTTATCCTGACATAACTTATCTCAGCATAACTTGTATTCAAACCAAACAACCCATAAGGGTATGGTTAATACTTAATACTATGACATGCATTAACAAGCCTAAATCTTCACAAGGCAAAACAACTTTCTACCTCTACTAACCTTCTATTATAATACGCGACCTCCACTCCTTCTTATCTAGAGTCTTGTCCTTGGTAATATGAAGTTATTTCATGTCCTGTCTAATCACCTCCCCAAATATATTTTTTAATTTATCTCTACCCCTTCGCGTACACCCAACACCCCGCCTCTTGCACCTCTTTACTGGACTGTCAACACATTTTCTCTTCACATTCCCTAACCATTCTAATATCACTTTCCTTATTTTGTCCGCCATTAAGGTCATTCTCACATTCTCCCGAATAACCTCATTTCTAATATGCCCACGCATCTATTCAACATCTTTTATCACCGCAACATGCATTTTCTTATCCTTTGGTTTTTGTTATTTCTTTTTCAATTATTATAGTATTTTGTTATGGTTACTACTTATTTTTTCATATTGTTTTGTCATACTTCCCATCATACCATCGAAAGAGTGACCGGAACCTGTTCCTGACCAACTCGTAAGTAGCATCCCGTTGCTGGTCGGCACAACGGGGCGTCAAAAGCAAGTCTTTTTGATTGCTGATAAGTTCTTATGTTCCTTGATGTTTTGATGATCTCCTCACAAGTGCAAGGACGTGGTCCTCTACAGAGTATGAATACTCGTCCAGTGGTCAAAGTGTTGTACAGCTGGAAAGCTGTCTGCGTCAGAAGGTTGGTGAAGCTACAGAGTACTCCACCAATCAGAAGCGACGAGGTTGCTTGTTCATTGGATAATAACTTTTCATGTCTAAATATATCCAAGGAAAAACAACAAACTAATTCATTCATTCAAAAGGTGAGAACCAACACGTATTCTCAAGAACTTCTAAAAGAAGTTTGCAAGGGACCTGGTCCCTACAAGACTACGATGTGAAAGGACGACAAGACAGCTGTCAGAAAAGCCGCCACTTCTGATGTGGTAGGTGCACGTCATTCCAGAGAGGCAAACTCTCAGCCAATGGGCGGTCCCAAGGAGTTTGTGTTCATTTTAATATAGTCTCTTCCAACAAAACACAAACTCAAGATTTTGGCAAACAAAAAACTCACAAGCTTAAAAGGAAAAAACCATCTTTAAGGTAGAACAATACTCCCACTCAACAAAAGGATCTGATAAAGTGCTGAAGCATCTTTGTTGAGTTTGAGTTTTGTGTCTATCATTTTATAGGTTTTTGCATCTTGAAAATTCTCAAGTATACAAGCAAAGACTATCTTGGTGAAGTATTCTCAGACAAGCACTATAAGGACCTGATCGAGCTGCAAGCGTCAGAGCGTGTCTTAGGAGTTTTACTTCCGTGCTTATATTGTAAATCTGTTCCTAATCTATAAAGGATTCAGATTCTTGTGTTCGTTGTAAAAGTCTAAGTCAGTTGAGGCTAACTGATTTAGTAGGCAGCATTGTTTGCTACTTAGTAAAATTCTAAGTCATCTAGGAGCTAGTTGATTTAGTGGGCGGTGTGGTATCCGCTTAGCAAAGTCTAAGTTATCTAGGGCTGATAGCTTAGTGGGTAGTGTTTTATCTTCTTAGGCTCGTCTAAGTAATAAGATATATTGCTTAGTGTGGAGATTAGTAGGTTAATCTCATTTTGTAAACTGACTTTTACTTTTGCTTTGAGAAGATTAGTGGAAGCAGTTTGAAAAGTCCTGACAGGCCAGGTCGTGGTTTTACTTTGACAGGCCAGGTCTTGGTTTTACTCCCTTGAGCAAGGATGTTTCCACGTAAAGTTGTTGTGCAATCTTTACTTTCAACACGTTGTTTATTTTCTGTTATTGTAACTGTGCTGAGGACTTGGTCCCATCTAGACCAGTGGACTCATACATTCCAACAATTGCCCCGCTGACCTTTTCTAAAAGCACCTTGGGTCGGAGGTTGGTTGTAAAGTAAAGAAGGGTGGTGCGTTTTCGAATTCAATTTACTTTGAATTGATTTTCTTAAGTCGAACCAAATTTACTAGAAATAATCTTTCTATTTTGCCTATTAAAATTACATTAAATATGTTATTATTGTTATTATACTTTAATAAACTGAAATGATCAAAATTACTCAACTAATACTTTGAAAAAATGATATTTTTTCATTTTCTCTTTGAATATTATGCCAAATATATATAGTCATTAACATACATCGTTTACGTTAAAAGACTTCGTCGGTTCATCGAAATATTCAACAAATATACAGTTCGACCGCTTAATAAGAAAAAAAATGGCGAAATCATAACTTCATAAAACTTGAAAACAAAAATGGCGAAATCAACAAATTCATAAAACTTGAAAAAAACTGAACAATTAATCAAATCGATAAAATCCTATCAAATTCAGTGATCAATGTCGTCGTCTTTGATGTTGCCGCCGACGCACCGGTATGCAGCCGGAGCTTTGTTTGGGCTTGCTCTTCACCAGGCTCAGATCCATCAAACTTGTCCATTGGGCTTTCCGGATACACCGCCGGAGGAACGGAGTAGCAGTGGCAGTAGTGCAGATTCCGTTTCCGATGATCCTCAACTTTGGGTTCATGAATCCTCTGCTCTTCTAAGACCTATATTCAAGTTAATTCCTTCTACTTGCTCAATTTTAATTTGATTTATTGGATTATAAAATGTTGAAATTCGGTATTAGTATCTCTTTGTTAATTCTTAGTTACGCATATTTCTGTCTGTTATTTTTGTCAAGGGAAGGTAAAAAATACACATAAAGTATTCGGTTTTTGAGTTTTATGACTGAATTGTCAAGTGTGTGAGTTTTCTATGTAAAACTATGGTCAAATGTTTATTGAAATACACTTAAACTAGTAGTTGTTTCCTTTTCTAAGCTGAAATAAATAGTTGATGATGGGTGAGCTAGAAAAAGTGAATACATGATAATTCAGATAGAAAACTCAAAAAATAGGGATTGTTTTTGACTCTTTACTCTTTATCATAACTATGGTAGTATGGTGTGCCAGCCGGCTTACACGCAACACAATTAGTTCCACCTTCCACTAGCAATAACTGGTAGTAACTCTATCCTTCAAGGCTATGACAAATGGGAAGAAATCACCTAGTTTTTTGTTTTTTTAATCTGGTGGGATTTGATCGTGAGCCTCATGGTTCTCAACCCACTTCATTGGCCATTAGGCTACACCCTTGAGTGCAAATTCCTGTCTATTTCAGCTGTTATTGCAGGGTTTTTTTGATATTATATTACGGTTTCTTGACTGGAGAAAGAGTTTAGAGGTTAGTTTGACTTATGTATTATGTTACTAGTGGAAGTGGTAAACGTTAGATTGATAGAGAAGATATCACATTTAAGTTTTAAATTTGAATAGCAAAATTACATTTATTTGTTGAATGGTGTCAAAATTTTGGGACGTCTTAAAATGGAAAAAGCGTCATATGAATCGGGGTTGAAGGAGTATGGACTACTTACTAACTAATGGAAAAGCAAAAGGTGTATGACTTGGCATACTTTGAACCTGACACATTTGACCCATTCAACCAGCATTCAACAACTAATGCTAGTGCGTATTGGTCAATTTGTAGATTATTAATTTGGTTTCCGTTTTGGATTTGTTGTGAGTAGATTTTTAGAGATTGATGACAAGGCATGGTCTGGACTAGAGGAAACTGCGGCCTCTACACCACCAAAGCATCATGTTGGAGCGGTTAGTTTTCTTGTCCCTTTAAAGTTGTAGAATAGTAAGGTAGGTATGTTTATCAGTTTATGTCCATGACAAGTTCCTGAGTTTATCAGAAAATTGCATTAAATTAAGGTCTACTGTACTTCGGGAGGAGAGATCTGTTGCCTCTGCTGCTAAATGCTTTTATTAAAATGGAAAGGTTTCTCCTTTGATTTTTAATACATTAGTCGATATCATTAGGCAGTCTTAAGTAAATATCTTTGTCATTACTTGCCTGACGGCATGATTACTGATACTACATCAGTTTCTAAGGTTACTGTCTGAAGAAAGTGATGATGGTTCTTCAGAAGCAGCAGACATGGAACTTGCTTTGGCAAATGGCGTAGATGCTATGGCATCAAGCATGGAGAGAACTTCTGATAATGAGTCTAACGAGGAGAAGAGGCGTGAATATAAGCATGAATGTGAGGAGAAGCTATCAATTGCTGATGTGAAGTCCAAGTCTGATACGGAAAATACGAAGGTTGAAAATTACCCAGAGAAAAGCCAAAAACCATCTAGCATTGTGGGGGCTCATTTGAAGTCTGTTAGTGGATCTGATGAAAAACCTGTGGAAGAGGTATCAATGCTTGGGTACACTAGGAAGGTGACCATTCTCTATGAGCTTCTTTCAGCTTGTCTCGCACAAGTACCTGAAGACGGTAAGAAAACTACTCGAAGAAGGAAGGGTTATGATGCTCGACATCGTGTGGCTTTACGGTTGCTAGCGACATGGCTTAATGTCAGATGGATCAAAGTGGTACATTCATTTAAATGATGCATAAATTTCCATTATGTGCTATGTTTCTTTCTCTGCTAGCTCTGTTAAAGTGAATGATATATTAATTGCTAATCCTTTTAGGATTTATGAACATGTTAATTTTATAGTAGAAAGAATCTTTGTAGACCTTTTGTATGTCAGTCTGCAATCATGAAGTTATTTGAATGCCTGCTCTCTTGAGGAAAAACTGTGTAGACCATTCAATTAGCTGCCCAAAAGTGGAGAACACTAACCAGTAATATGAGCTTGAGAAATTTATTCTGCTTTTAGCTTGTTTTCCGTTGTGCATGGATAAGATTTTATCCTACTCATTTCCCTACTCAAAAGGACAGATTTTTTAAGATATGATCCAAGATATTCTGCCAAGTTTATATCAGCTAGGTGGAAGAAAAATCTTAGAGTGAGTAGATGTACCTTGAATATGGCTAATATTAAGTCTAAGTTCTAATGAACGTTTGGTTTGTATACAAATTGTTACTGGATCATAACTCAAGACTTGTAATGTGTGTATAATAGTCATGTAATTATTTGAATGTTACAAATGTTTCTTTCAAAGTATTGAAATCTAGATATATGGTATATTGTCTATATGTTTTTGATCGTATTAAAATCTAGATGTATGGAATATTGTCTATATGTTTTTGATCGTATTAAAATCTGGACTTATGGTATATTATTTAAATGCTTTTCATTTCAAATTGGATAAAGATTTTTTCCAAAACTCCGAAGACCCATATTACATCAGTTCTGTCTAGCATCTTGTTGGTTATCATATGTGATTTAAAATAATTAGTGAACCATAAATTAAAAATCATCATAGAATTATGCTTCTTAATTATTTATTTTTGATTATATCATAAAGAACAATTTTAAGAGGAAAGTTAAAATGTTAGTGCTAAATTATGAGATAATTGAATGAATAAATATTGCATTCCTTTTCTGACCAATTTTTGCTAAGTACTTTCTTATATTTTAAAAATCAATATTAAAAACATTATTATGAGAAATTAGATATAACAAGTAAGAGATGGATAATAGATCAAGTTATTATGATAAAAGGCATGTTTTTGCATCTTTATGTGCTCTAATACATGTATTAGAAATTATGGTCAAGTCGGTAAATACAATAATTACCACATAACCAAAGTGTGTATTGTTAAAACCTAATCCAGATATGGTAACTGACATCTGACTTCCAATGTGGAATTTGTTACCAGAATTATTGCCAACATTGCAGGTAATCGAGCGACACGTACACTTTTGATTTGGTCTGGAATAATACTTCTGATAATTTGCACGTTCTTATTTCGTTATGCCATGGAATACTTGAAGATCTTTAAATACCCTGATATGGCTATAATTTTTTTTCCATAATAGTGATGGGGTCATTTGAGCAGGCTACTACAGACAACCTTTTTATGTTAGCGATAAGAGTCCGTCTCTAGCCGTGGTACAAGAACAATCTGCATAGTAGGGAGCTGCACGCTTTTAGCAGGCTACTACAGTCATAGAATTCTTTATAGAGTGCATGTTTAAAAATCTTAAATTACAAGTTAATATAAATAAACTTTTGTTTATCCCACATTTGTAAGTTCACCTTCCTATAACTCTATAGAGTAAATATTTATATGTTTTGCTTTCCTAATCTTACCAGTTTCAAAAAATATACAAGTATGTTTTTGCTTTCCTTTTATATTAGGAAGAGAATTTGGATCTTTTATATTCTTTTGGTTCTTTACATTGATGTCAACAAGTCTTGTGAGGAGAATATAGATGCTTAAGTGTAAATATACTTTATTCTGATTTTGACAAGCAGTTCTTTTTCATTTAAGTTAGGATAACATCTGTTTCATATGAAGAGAACATGTTGAAATGGCACATAATTTACATCTGTCCCAAGTAGCTATTTACTTGAGGCATGAACTTCCATAAACTTCCCATTTTGAAAGAATTTATGTGCTGCAGGAAGCCATTGAGACCATGGTTGCTTGTTCAGCAATGGCTTTGCTGAAAGAGGAAGAATCAAAGGAGGAAAGCCAATCTCCTGATAGTTCATGGGTTAAGTGGAAACGAGGAGGTATTATAGGTGCAGCTGCATTGACTGGTGGAACTTTAATGGCAATTACTGGTGGTAGGACGCCTAAAATTTTCTCAACTTTTAGCAGGCAGATATAATGTTAACAAGCTTCCAAGGGAATAGATTTCTCTGACCTTTGTCTTTATTTTATTCTTAAAGAGCTTTTACTATGTTCAATGAACAACCATATTAGAGAACAAATTGTAGGACTTTCTAACCTTTGTTTTATTATCAATCAGGTTTGGCTGCTCCAGCAATAGCTGCAGGCTTTGGTGCTTTAGCACCTACCTTGGGCACTCTTATTCCTGTGATTGGAGCAAGTGGGTTCGCTGCTGTTGCTACTGCTGCTGGGAGTGTTGCAGGATCTGTTGCAGTCGCAGCATCATTTGGAGGTAAACGTTTATAGGATTGTCTCTGTGTGTGTATAATCTTTTAACATTCTTTAGTTGAATCTTTTCTATGGGATGATTATGGAGACGGATAATGTAAGGCAACTCATATAGTTAAGATTGGGCTTGGACTGTGAACATCTTTAAGTAATTCTTCAGTTATTTGATGTTGTTACTGATACTTCTGCTTACCCAGCTGCTGGAGCCGGACTTACTGGAACTAAAATGGCCAGGAGAACTGGAGATGTTGATGAATTTGAGTTCAAGGCTATAGGGGAAAACCACAACCAGGGGGTAAATCATTAGCTCTCTTTTTTGATACTTGATATTTCTTCTTAGCATGTATTGTTTCACTGGGTAGGATTGCAGTCTGCTACTCTGCTTGTTTGTTTTTATCCCCTCTTCTTTATTCTCATAGTTTCGATGAGTTATAGTTTTACTCATGGACCATTTAGTTCTCTTTGGTATTTGTTCTCTCACTTTGCATATTCTCTCAGCGGCTGGCAGTTCAGATCTTGATCTCGGGACTTATTTTTGAGGAGGAAGACTTTATAAGACCTTGGGAAGGACAACATGATAACTCTGAAAGGTAAAACATTATTCTTTCTTTTTCTTAGTTTATTTTCATTTTGGTGATACTGCCAAGGTAGCAATGAGCATTATTTAAATTTCCTACTTGTATACCTGAACAACCCAACTGTTTCCCATATCTTTAGCACAAGGATTATAACGTGACATTTCATAATTTTCTCAGGTATATATTGCAGTGGGAATCTAAGAATCTTATTGCTGTGAGCACTGCAATTCAGGATTGGCTGACTTCACGTAAATATTTTGTACTTTGCTTTCAGTGGATGTAGTACATTGACCAGCTACAATTGTATTTTAAGTGTATAATGTTAACAAGCATGATTTCTTAAATAACAGGAATTGCAATGGAGTTGATGAAGCAAGGTGCTATGATGACTGTACTACACACTCTTTTAATAGCTTTGGCTTGGCCAGCAGCTTTACTTACTATTACTGATTTCATAGACAGCACATGGTCAATTGCTGTGGACAGGTTTTTGTTTGTCTGCTTATCTTTTCTTTTACACATTCTTTTCTGATGTGGGATGGGGATCCGGGAGGAGGATGTGGAGATATTTTCCTTGCCCTTCCTCTGTAATCTAAAGGTTAAACTCTTTTAAGAGAAGGTGGTTTATTAATTACGAGGATGGGAAAATCAAAAGGAACAACTCAAATCATTTACCCGTATCACGATAAAAGTTTTGTATCCCTAGCATTTCTGATCTTTGAAATCTCATCCTTCCCTTTTCCAGTGGTGCTGATTACGCTCCAGCCTCCTACTGCTTGAATCATTGAGCAGTTGTGTCATACCATTTTGTGTCGAAGCAGGGCATCTTACTTCTTTGTATGGAAAAAGAAACTCTGATGATGGTTGCTGATGTGTATTTGCAGATCTGATAAAGCAGGAGTGCTCCTAGCAGAAGTGTTGAAGAAAGGATTACAGGGACACAGGTATACAAGCCTAAATGTAATTTGGAATATCTGCATTTTGATTGTCCTGAAAGTCTGGGCTTACTTGTTAGCCAATTCCGTTATTTATTGTCCATGATTGTTTCAGGCCTGTGACACTTGTAGGATTTTCACTAGGGGCAAGAGTTATTTTTAAATGTCTACAGGTTTTGGCTGAGAGTGAAAATAATTGTAAGTGTCTCTATATATTGTTTAACTTTTTAGATTGATCATTTGCTTCATGTGGACCACAACTAATTTGTTTTGAGGCGTAGTTGATTGCTTTGCTTCCTGAGATCCTGAAGTATTTGAATTTTGGCAGCTGGACTTGTGGAAAGGGTCGTTCTTCTTGGGGCACCTATTGCAATTAAAGATATGGACTGGGAAGCAGCTAGAAAGGTTCACATTGTCATAGTTTTCTTGATTTTAACTACTTTTAATTATAGTCGTAAATCTTTGGTCCTCCCCCCACACCCCTATTATCCCCTCCCTTTTCTTCATATTTTGTTTTCCTTACAAGTGTAGGATTCGATCTCATTACTATCTGAAGCTCGCTGTTCTTGTTTTGCAGGTGGTAGCTGGTAGATTTGTGAATGCTTATTCTACCAATGATTGGATGCTTGGAGTTGCCTTTCGTGCCAGGTATGCATTATTCACAAGCATAGTACTGATGTTGAAAATATCAACTACTGCTGCTGCAATATATTTGACGGTTTCAAGGATATCCTCACTATCTGCTTTCACGTTTGATTTACCGTTTTCTGCTTCTCTTTCTTGTGACTTCTGCAACTTCTTTTTAACAGTCTCCTTACTCAAGGCCTGGCTGGAATTCAACCAGTTGAGATTCCTGGTGTTGAGAATGTAAGTTTGATGTTCCCATTTTTTCTCTCTGTGTTGCAGTTGTCTCCATTTAGTTGAAGTTTAATTTCTTTGGTACTCCATTTACAGGTTGATGTAACTGAATTCATCAAGGGCCATTCGTCATATCTATGGGCTACACAAGAGATTTTAGAACTACTTGAGCTGGATACTTATTATCCTGTTTTCGGTCATCGCGTTGTAAAAACATAAATTTTACAGTTCTTATTTCTTGTAGGCACTTCATTGTTGTGAGTTGTGTCCCCATGCATTTACAAACTGTAAAGCTTCAGTATGTGAGTAAGATTTTGAAACAAGAATAAGCAACTTTGTAAATTTTAATGGAAAGTAGGTTAGCTAAATTCTGTTTCTTTTTCTTTCCAAAAACATGTTAGTCATTTGGAATTTATGATCACATTAGTTTGGGGATGATTGATAATCTTTGCTTTGTTTGAGCAAGTTTGAGAGTTGGGTATGACATAAGGAGGTTCAAATTTCGACGGAGGCAAAAACCATTAGGTGATTTTTTCTTACTTATCTAAGTTTGTTACGGTGGAATGTGCCGGTTGATATGTATTCGATGGAATAGTTAAGGTGCATGCAGATTATGCTTTTTCCCTTCCTCCCCAGCGCACTAATTACTACCGTTGTATTTTAAGAAGTCATGTGTGCAACAGACATTTAAATGTATATAAAGTTGAAATATATATTTATGTAGAATAATACACATAAGAAGCAAATTGCCAAGTAGAGTTCAAGTAGGATGTGTGTCGGATTCGGCTCTTCTTCATGTTCCCCAAGTTCTTGCTTGGATGTGAGACACATGGCACAGATAAAAATCAATGGCTAAGATTTAATTGATTAAAATAATATTCTAATTATGATTTAGATAATTAATATTTCATAAGAAAAATAATAATACCATAATCATAAGTCATAACAATATAATATCTTGTCCATAATTTTTTTTTTTCTTACTAGTATTATCTTCTGTTTTTCTCCATAAATATATTATAAAATAATTTCTCTTTTTCTAATTATTTTTTCCCGGCGAGTATTTTTTCTATTAATTATATGTAAACTAATTTCAAAGAGAAAGTTCAAAGTTGCTTTCTAAGACTTGCTCTTTTTTTTTAAAAAAAAAACGGAAGATAGATACTCATAGGAATTTTTTTTTTAGAAAAGAGAACAGTTTTATAATATATTTATGGACAAGATATTATATTGTTATGATTTATGACTTATGATTATGGTATTATTATTTTTCTTATGAAATATTAATTATTTAAATCATAATTAGAATATTATTTTAATCAATTAAATCTTAGCCATTGATTTTTATCTATGCCATGTGTTTCACATCCAAGCAAGAACTTGGATAAAATAGAGAGGAGCTGAATCCGTTTGTGTCTATTTGTTCAAAAACAAAAAGTTACGTAAGATGTAATAAATAGATGGACACTTTAAATTGATGGGTCTCGTGGATATCCTTGCCTGACATGAAAAAATATTTGATCTTCACACCATTTTGTGCGCGTGAAGGCTTTCTAAAATAATATATATATCGATCTCACCTTTTTTTTTTTAATCTTCTAACACGATAAATAGTTGAGATATGAAATTTACTAATGATACAATTTAGGTGTAATAGGATTAACATATAATATCCGTTTTTTTCCCGCCCCGCAATTCATTTCCGATATTCGCCCCGCCCCGCCCCATCGCTGGGAATGTTTCAATCCCAATAGAATACATTTTCCACTCGCTTTTCCGGCGAAGTAGAGACGATAAATCGGCGACGGAGTAGAAAGGAATGACGGAAACGGAGAACACAATTGCCACCAGCAAAGAGAGAAACTCCGCCGATCACTGCCGTATCAGCAATAATAAAAGTGTGAATAATCCGGCAGAAGCTGGAGGTGTAGGCGAAGAGAAAAGTTCATCATCTTCATCTGTGACCTCATCATCTTCATTGAAGAAGAAAGGAAAATCATGCAAAGGATGTCTATATTACTCGTCTGCTTATATATCTGATTCACGAAATCCTCTATGCCTCGGACTTGGCCGTTCTTTTCCTCAAGGTAAACTTGTCCATTTTTTGGTGTTCATTTAGTTGTTTGATATAGCTAGCGTTCCAAATATCTGTTTGGCCATGGAATTTGATCATATCTCAAAAAAATTTCAAGTCCAAGCACAACTTTAAATTCCAAAAATCACAACTTCAAAAACTCAAATTTTCAAGTTTCAACTTCAAAATCTATGGCTAAACGGGAGCTTAGTTTGCTCAAAATTTTGATCCTTGGACTCATTTTCTGAAAATGTGCTGCTTAAATATGGGTGTTCTTTGCCTTGTATTTTCTCAATGTGGCAATAGTCTCAATGGTGCGCTTGCACGTTGCACACGCATAATGATCTGCCAGGAGTCTAGCAGATTTCTATGTTGGTGTAGCAATAAGTGTGAGTATTACTGACTAAATCTCTTATTTGTCTTATAAGAAGAAATATTGAGTGTTGGAGTAAAATGAGTTCAAATAGAAAGGAACAGAAAATGGAGTATTCATATAGATTATTCCCACCAGTTTGGACTTGAGGGTAGTTGATTGAATAATTCGCATGCTACAACAAAATTCCGTTATTTGATCATGCTTTTTTCTGATAATTATTTGTGGTTCAAGTTCATTTAGTTGGCTACTTCTTTATTTTAGATTAGGACTTTCTAAACATTTAAAATTATTCATGAATGGACATGTGAGATTTGTGGTGAGAATTTCTGATATATCCCTTTGGCAATGCATATTTTTTGTTGAGAAGGTAACAAAGATTTTTTATAACTCTAGTCAAAGTGCATCACATAAATTGGGACAAAGATTTTTTATAACTCCTCCCTTTGTCCCAATTTATGTGATGCACTTTGACTGGCATAGAGTTATAAAAAACAAATAAAGACTTTTGAAACTTATGGTCTAAAACAAGTCATAAATGTTTTTGTGGCTATAAATCATCTCTTTAAAAGTAAAATTGAAACTTTGAAGTTAAAATGTTTCTAAATATAAAAATGTATCATTTATTGGGGAGAAACTTGAAAGGTAAGTGCATCACATAAATTAGGACAGAGGGAATTTTTCGTTATTCCAATTTCAATTTGAAATATTATTTGCAAATCAATGTTTGATTTACAATTTGATCCATTATTTCAGCTTCAACTTGAAACAAAGAACTTGTAGTTGAAAAATGAATCTGACGAGTATTTCAAGTGAAATAATGGTTTTAACTCACAAAAGTTCATTTTTAACTCTAGTGGAATCCATGTACAAACATATCTGACTTCCAAATACTTTCTTGTATGATTTGGGACTTCCATATACTCTTTCAACTTCAACTTCTTTTTTTTTTAAACTTCAACCTCCTCCTTTTTAAACTTCAACCAAATATTGTCCAAACACCTTACAGTCAGACTATGAATTTCAACTTGCCGATTGGATCTTGCAGGTTCTCTTTATATTGTTTGTAATGCTTGTTACTTTTGCTGTATTTGGACAAGAGAAACTCTTAACATTGTCTTGATTGCTTGTTTTTGTAGGTTACCCTTTGAAAGAAGTATGTATTGTTTTATGGGTAGTCCTTTGACAAAAGTATGCATTGCAACACCCAAGGGTATTTCCTATAGCGGTCAACAAAGTGAGCGAAAACATTGGAGACCAGTGTTTAAATTCTAGTAGAGAAAAACACACTAGGTGATTTCTTTCTATTTGCCTAAGTCATGGTGGGCTAGAGTTAATCGGTACCTGTGGGGGTGGATGTAACATGTACTCGGTGGGATAACTGAGGTGTGTGCTAGTTGCTCCCGATACGACTGTTATCAGTAAAAGGCATAGTTTAGTAAAGCATGAAATCAGAACATGTGACTTTACATACTTAATAGTTGAGAGCATCTCCCTCAATGTTATCTCTTCAATCATCACATGCTTTCTTTTTGCTGCTTAATTGTTGCTTTCTAAAACTTACCTACTTAATTAGCTAGTTTCTGAGACTCGTTTTTTTTGTTTTGATAACTAGTACCTCAATATATTGTTGGGAAATCTGAGATGCAAGCTTCTAAGGAGGGTAGGAACCTTACAGATTTTAGATATGCTTGTATTGGTTACTCCGTTTACCTGGATCAGAAAGCTCGGTCAGCTGATGGGCAAGGGGTTCAAACAGAATTGCCGGTCTGTGCTGGCCTTGAGGTTCACATTTGCTTTCTTATCTCTTTTATTCCTTCATTGCTTGTTCCTTGTTATGATGTTTTGAGGATAAATTTTTTATTCTGAGAAGATGAATATGATATTTTGAGGATAAATAGTTTGTACTGATGGTGAGTGGTTTTATTGAGATCAGAAGCAAATCGTGCATAGGCTTCTAATCTGCAGAGCAATTTATTCCCATTTGAGGTGTAATACTTTGATATCTCATGTGAAATGAGTTATACATACTATGTGACTGACCTGTCAGCTTTATTGATCACTTTTTGTAATGTGAAGTTAACTTGTGTCTGTAAAAGAGAGTATATCTCAGAAGATAATATGCATCAAATGCCCGTTGTTTTTTATATCCTAATTGTTTGTTATTCCACAACTTTCTTGCTCAACTAACGTAAGTGTGCACTGGCACAGGTCTTGGTGGATAGAAAGGTTAGTTCAGTTGAGGCAGCTCCTGGCCATGCTCGTAAGAGAGAAGGTGACTTTCTTTCATTATTTCAGAATTCAATGCCGAAAGAGGTCTTCACTGTATTGTTTTAGGTCTTTGATGTTCAGATGGACATGTGAATTTTTTTCGCAGTTGAAGAGTATTGCTTGATTAAAAATTTCCTAAATATCTTAATTCTGGTAATAGATTTTTCATGATTGGGACGTTTAACGAATTCCTAAATATCTTAGTGAAAGTTGGTCCATGTTTAGCTACTGCATTTCCTATGTAATTCTTGCTTTTAGTGATGCATTAGGAAATTCTTTTGGTCTTTTGTAGGTATCTTCCCGAGAAATATTTTTAGAAAATGTTAAATTAAAAAGAATTCATTAATATCTTTGATCAATATTAGAATTGTACTTCCCTATTTGTTTCTAAGAATATTTTCTCCTCTGCATTGTTACTCCCAAGTACCTATATTTTTGGCTAGGAGTCCATGTTGAAGCAGTTTACACCCAGCTAGCAGGTCTCGAGTTACAATGTTTTATACCAAGAATTGAGTGGCTTGTTTCACCTTTTGAGGTTTTCGCATAGCCTTTATATTCAGGACAGAGGCAAAACAATATGCCCTTTGCAGAACTACTGTTTTTGTGAAGAGATGTCCAGCTACTGTTTGGCCGCTACTGTTCTTCTCAAACTTACCAATACTTTTCGAGCTTCTTGAACACCATCAACAATCTCTCTGGCTTATATTTCCATGCTTTGCAGGAATCAGTAATTGCAATGAGTGGATCTGTCAGGATATAATTACAATACATCTGCTTAATGTATTGTTATGAGTTTCTTAAACATCTGAAACCATCATATTTTGCTGACAGCGGCATTTAACATATGGATTCGGTAGAATCCAATAGCTTTGGCCCGGAGTTTGTATTTGCATTATGAAATCTACTAAATATGTACAAAATAAATTTAGAACCCAGTTACTAACACTTGAAATCGCTGTTTTAGAATACAGATTACAGAACTCATAAAGTTCGAATCCTTGATCCATTCTGAATGCTGATCAAAGTAATGGCTTGGAGCATTATCTATGAGTTATGTGTTGTTGAAGGTATTTTGTATATTACCATGAGTTTAGTGATATACATATTTTAAAGAGATAAATTCTCATGTAATAACATATAAGAGTGGGGGTTAATCATAGTTAAATGGTCTTTATCCTTACTAGAAGATGAGAGAGAAGTACATGTAAGGACTATTTTACTATATGATTATTCCATGAGAAACAATGACCACTCAACATAGGTTAGTAGTCTTAGATGTAAAGCTTAAGAGTGGAATGAGAAAGATGACTTGTAAACAACTGCGAACTGGGTGGTGGACATTAAAGGGCGCTGTCAGTTAGCCTTTCGAGAAAAACTATGAGAAGAGGGAGCTTGGGACTTAGAGGGGGACATAGACATCCTGTGGAAGGAAATGTTAGGTTGATTAGAAAAGTAGCAAGGGAAGTGTTAGGTGTGTCTAAAGGTTTAGGATCTCCATCACAGGAATCCTAGTGGTGGAATAGGGAGGTACAAAGAGTTATTAAAGCCAAAAGATAGTGTTACATGAAGTTGCCAAAAGCAGAAGACAAAGAAGCCTTTGAAGAATACAAGAGAGCTAAAAGAGAACCTGAGAAGGCTATTAGTAAAAGCCCAATGGCAAGCTCTTGATGACTTGGACCAAGAGCTAGAGACATGAGAAGGGGAGAAAGAAATATTTTAACTAGCACGATTGAGAGATTAGAAGGGTAAGGATTTAAGTCAGGTGAAGTGTATTAAAGACGATTTAAGTTGAGGGTTTAAATCGGTTGAAGTATATGAAAGATGATTTACAACAAGTTTTGACGGGAGATGACGAGATCAAGAAGAGGAGATAGAGAGGCTATTTTGATCAATTGTTCAACTCGAACCAAGAGAATAACATTTAAGACCTCCACATGTCTGTGTACAATTGAAACTTTAGCTACACTCGTAGAATTAGGCCAACAGAGGTAAAAATGACATGAAAAGTATGAGGAAAGACTTGTGGTCCAGATAGTATACCTATAAAGGTTTAGAAGTATCTTAGAGAGGTTGGATTAGAATGACTCACCAAGATATTCAGTGCTATACCAAGTGATAGGATGCCTAGGAGTGGAGGAATAGTACTCTGATTCCAATTTATATGAACAAATGAGATATGCAAAGTTGTGCCACTTAATTCATGAGTCATATGATGGAACTTTGGAAAGAGTGATAGAGACTAAATTTAGGAACACGACAAGAGTGGCATAGAACTAGTTTGGATTTATGCCATGTAGATCTACAATGAAGGGAAGATTGATGGAAATTTAAAGGAAGAAAGATCTAACATGTTGTTCATTGACCTAGAGAAAACATATATGATAAGAGTACCATGAAAGTCCTTTGGTGGGTGATGGAAAAGAAAAGAATTCATATTAAACATATAAATTCCATAAAGAACATGTATGAAAGAGTCATCAGTAGCTTAAAAACATTAGCAGGAGATGCGAAGAAGTTTCTCATAATAGTGGGTTAGCGTTGAGCTCCTACTTGTTTAGCCTAATTATGAATGAGCTAACCAACACAATACAAGATGAGGTCCTATGGTGTATTTATTTATTGATGATATTGTATTAATTAATGAAACTAGTGAGAATGTCAACCAAAAGCTTAAACTGTGGAAGCACCTTAAAGAGCAAGGGTTTCAGGATAAGTAGAAGACGGAAGGCATGCACTACAAGTTTAATCAATATGAGAAGAGCGAAGGTGAGATTAGACGGGATTGTGGTACCAAAATGCAAATATTTAATATATCTAGGCTCATTTTTCAAGAGAATGGACTGATAGATGAATATGTTACTTGGGATTAAAATTAGATGGTTGAGATAAAGTACTATCAGGGTGTTCTGTGATGAAAGGATGCCTACCAAAGTGAAAGATAAGGTCTATAGAGCAACTTTAAGATTGACAATGTTATATGGTAGCGAATGTTGAGCCCCTAAAGCCCAACATGTTCTCAAGATGAGTGCTGCAGACATGTGGTTGCTAAGATGAATGTGCCGTCATACAAGATTCAAAATGACCACTTCGAGGATAAAATGAGAGGTCACTTGAGATGGTTTGGTCATGTCCTGTGTCGACCTACAAATGCACTGGCTTGAGGTGTGAGACTTTGGTGAGTGAAGGTGTTAAGGGGTAGACCTAAAATCAATTGGAAGGAAGTGGTTTCGGAAGGTCTACTAATCCTTGGAATCAATGCAGACTTTGCTAAAGATGGGATACAATGGCAGAAAATGATTCATATCGGTGATAATACCTACTAGTTGGAGATAGATTTTACACTAGTTAGAGAACTAATATATTATAGTTGTAGCAGTTTAGCTTTGTAACCATTTTTGCTTTTTCTCAAATGTCCTTAACAACACAACAAAAACATATTAATAAGAGGGACTTTAAGTACTGTCTTTTACCCAAAATCTAAACCTGATCTCCTCTCTCCTCATTTCTTTTCTCTCTCCCTCGTCAATGGTGACTCCATCAACTGCAACAAGCAAAAAGCTGGGAAATAGATTTAAGACAAACAATAATTTTTCTTCTTAAATACATTTTGGAAGATCAAGTTAGCAACCTGACCATTGGATTTTGGTTAGTGGGAATGGTATTTGGTTTTTGTAATGCTAGAAGATAATCACTTGGGAAATACATATTCACTTCATCTAAAATAACAAAACTTCAAAACTTTGCATGATTGGTTGACTTAGGTTTTAGGGGTAAACAGAAGTTTACAAAGGGCAATCAAAACATACGCGCCCCTCAAAAGAATTAAAAAGAGGCCCGTTATTCTTGTTTAGCTTCAGCTTCTACTAGAAACCCAGATTTCAGTTTTGTTATGTGGATTCCATTCACTACTCAGATTAACATCCTTGGATCCTGGGCTTTAAGGTACTTCAGGGGACATAACAAGCAAAGTTAAACAATTATGATATGTCATGTTTATGGCCCCCTCTAGGGTAAAAGATGTAGTGTTCAATTCTTAAAAGTGCACCCACTGTTTTTCTTCTCTAGAATCCTTTTATCTTGAAGAGATGACGATCAAACAGAAGAGAACAATACCAAATAAACTATTTCGTTGGGAGAAGTCCTGAAAGGAGAACTTTAAAATTTCAATCTGTAGAACTGTACATGTTGACATTCAAAATGTATTCTGTTTCGATTTATTTGTCTTAGTTTGACTTGACCCGGAGTTTAAGAAAGAAAGGAAGATTTTTGAATCTTGTTGTTTTAAACTAAAGATATATTTAATGTATCAAAATGCCTTTTAATTCTGTGGTCTTAAACATGCCATGTGGAACGTTGAAATTAAAGAGTTGTCAAATTAGAAAAGAGACATTTTTTTTTTAAACATACTAAAAAGGGAAGTGTAAGACAAAACAAATTGAAATTGAGTGAGTATTTGTTATTTGAACGTGTTGCCAAAACAGAATATAGAAGCTTATTGCCTGATTGGAACTTCAAAGGTTTTGGTTCGCCTGTAGAACTTACTTGTTTTAGCTTTGCACCTTAGTGAATCTATAGACAATGTTTTGCTAAATTACAACTAGCAAATGCATTGAAAAAATGTTGTACGAAATTAGGTATCTTATTGCTTTGGTTGGCTTCGATTATTTCACCTCTTTGTTTTTCTCTCTATATTTATATTTATCACTCACACACACATGTAAAAAGGCTCAAGTGCTGATTGTCCTTTTAAATTCATTTTGATTTTATTAGCATAGTTTGGAAAGAATTTTGTAAATCACAACGCTTAAATGGTGAATGTAGTTTTTAGTTGCTCGTAATTTAATATGCTATTTAACTCAGAGCTCTTACTGAAACATTTTTTTCTAATTTATGATTTTTGTTCTTTTAGACGGTCATGGAGTATCGCAGCCTCGATCACATAAGCCAACTCACTCAACTGGTAATGAGTTTCTCACCAGGCAAGCATTCTTAAAACTCTTGATATGAACTCTGCTGGAAGTGAAGTGCTTGATAACAACACTCATGTACTTTGATTCCTTGAAAATACAGGTTCACCAGGAACGCAAATTTGGTTGCGTTGGGGGTTGCCAAGAACTTGCAGAAAGTGGGAAACCGAATAAAAGAAGGTGTTGATGACATTTTCTATCGACGACCAAAATAGAACTCTGGCGTGGAGTTAGAAACAGGTAAAGATCACATGGCTGAAAGTAGCTCCGTCAAATAATATATGGAGTAGCTTCTTTTGTTGCCCTCGTCATTTTGATATCTGAAATACGCGATCTTAGCTGGTAATGGGGAAATTGTAACGTGTGTATGAAATCCGTATTGATATTTGTTCTGTCAATTAAAATTCATAGCTACAGAGGCATATATATGATGCCAAGGTAACCTGTATAATATTATGTACATCGAACCAGGTGGTTTGTTTGTTACTAGTAATGCAAGGCATTCATTTAGGTCAGTCATGATTCTGTGTATTGATAATTTGTTTTTGCTCGAACCATTTGTTACAGCTGTGATATTGTTCGCGTGGGTGTTCTAGACAATAGACAAGATGCGGATTCTGGATTTTAAGTTTATAGGAGCTGGACTACGCCCTCATTTGAAGGCTAGCTCTTGCTTCGGAGCTTCATTTCCACATTTCACATATTGGAAAGGGCAACCTGAAAAGGAAAACTCAAGTCACTTGACAAGTTTTCGGAATGCTCCAAATTCGACTTGAGCATCTAAATCTAGCTCAATACTAACAAAAATAAATATCTCTATACAAGGTTCTTGCACAATCTCTTTTGCTTATTGGGTTATTATGACGTTATGTATATACGTGTTGAAATCGAAATGAATCTTTTAACACAAATACAAGGTAAATACAATGATGGCTCGTCACTTGCTCGGAAATGATAACCAAAACAACGAATGAGTAGAAGATTGATCTTGGAATAAGAGTGAATCAAGCGACGTGTGAAAATGGATCTTTTAACACAAATACAAGGTAAATACATGATGGCTCATCACTTGCTCGGAAATGATAAGCAAAACAACGAATGAGTAGAAGATTGATCTTGGAATAAGAGTGAATCAAGCGACGTGTGAAAATGGATCTTTTAACACAAATACAAGGTAAATACATGATGGCTCATCACTTGCTCGGAAATGATAAGCAAAACAACGAATGAGTAGAAGATTGATCTTGGAATAAGAGTGAATCAAGCAACGTGTCAATTAGATGCACATTACGAGTTTAAATCTTTTTCTAATTAAGTGGAAAGGGTTATAAGGGTCAAATTTATCCTTCATAGATTTTGTTTACGTGTTTATTTAACCTGATAAGAAATTTTCAAATAAATGCCCGTCTAGCTCAGTTGGTAGAGCGCAAGGCTCTTAACCTTGTGGTCGTGGGTTCGAGCCCCACGGTGGGCGATATTGTTTTTGCACCAATGTTTGATTGATCTACATTATTTATTTGTTTAAGTTTTTCCTTAAAATAGGCATTATACTTTAATTATGCTATTTTTCTTTTCACTTAACAAAATATATACAAAGTTAATTACAAAGATTAGGATGCAAGGTAAATTACAAAACTACTTCAATGAGGAAACATATCTTCATTTATATGAGTAATGATGGTGGTAGTTGAAGATGGTGAATGATTGTAATTTATAATGGTACGCAATAATAATGATGGTAATTGATAATGGTGGACAATGGCGATAGTTATGAATGGAGTTCACGACACAATCACATCAAACTAGGGGCGGATTTACTGTCACGATCCAAAAATGGACGTGATGACACTCATCTTATCCCACCAAAACAAGTCAGCCTAAAACCCAACTAATACGGTGAATGCGGAAGTAAAACGAGAATAAATGTTCAATACTATAAAATAATGCGGAAATAAACTCTAACTAAAAATTGAATAATAATTTATAATGCGGATAATAAGTCAACTTAGCTAAATCCCCAAAACCTGGTTGTCACGTGCACAAACCTCTAATGTATTACAATAGATGTGAAAGAAATAAACCTGTCTCAAATGATGTTGTCTCTAAAGTAGAACAAGATCATAAATAGGAGTGAAAAGGTCTGCTGAGATGACAATCAACTACCTCACAAATCTCCATAGGAAGCCTCAGACAATAAGATAAGAGAGAGCATCATGAAGATCTGAGCTTTTAACCTACACAAATGTAGAAGCAAGGGGTGAGTACCAATACACGGTACTCAGCAAGGGAACTCCAAAACACAAGGTAAGAATATAGAATACGGATACTCCTACCACTCCAACCGAACCCACAATTACAACCTGCATAAAATCAGCCCAACCTAATAGTTCACTACTATTTGCTAGAACATAGCTCAATAACAACACTCCAACATAGCATATTGGCAACACAGGAGATCAAGTTCATAATTCACAAGTTACACAAAAGACACTCACAAGTTCACAAATGATATAGATATGCAATGCAATGTCAAGTATAGTGATGCATGTCTGACCTAACGATACACACCCGTTGTCTCTCAGTCCGGGACCCATGAGAGACATATCTATCCATGCATCCATCGCGGTGTGCGACACGTCCCTCTATAATAGAATCTGTCGCGGCGTGCGACACTTCCCTCGATAATAAATCCATCGTGGCATACGACACGTCCCTCAAATCAAAATATCCGTCGCGGCGCTGACACGTCCTTCGAAATGGTACATCCTCTTTAATTCCTTTTTCTTACTCAATTCACATAATATTTATCACAACCATGTCTCAGAACCAATGCAAATGACATGTTCACACAAATAATGAGGAGATGACTATTTTCATAACAATGCACAATTCACAACAACACAATCGTGATACAACATCAACAATGAATCAATAAGTCTTTCAAATCATTCTCAACACATCACACACCAATAATTAATCACATTGCCTTTTATTACCCTTTTTTCATCATTAGAAATTATTAAATATGGACAAGTCAACCCATCACCAAGTCTCATTACTCCCCAACACATACCACGAGGAAATACAGGATTCTATACACTTAACAAGGGTTGAGAAATCCACTTGTCTCAAACAATCGAGCAATTACTCTGGGACTTAAGCATTCCTCTTTCGTTGGACTTCCAAATCAATACAATCTATTCAAATAAATAATCACAATAAGATTTCAAAACTAACAACACTCATTACTATGTGTCTAGTCTAGACCCAAAAATTCACTCAAATTTATAATCAAGCTCATAATATTGATGCCAATGAACATGTCAACTCTCATAAGTCTTAATTCCTCCAAATAACAAAATTTTATTCTAATAATGAGTCACTTTGAATGTAGATATTCCCAAATTCACTCGTAATAATGAGGAATTCACTTTGGGAATATCTACATTCAAAGTGACTCACCTGAAGCTAGAGAAAATAGATAAAAGTAAGAGCATTAATAAAAATAGGGAAAACATAATTATAGATAAAATATATTTACTTAATTTTTCCCCATATTGAGTTTGAAATTTGGAGGTAAAAACGAGTTTGAAATTCAAATTCCAAAATTATCAAGTCAACAAGTTTCGAATTTGATATGTCATTGTCATTTTGATGAGAGTGTCATCATTATGAAATATTCTTTGAATTTATGCAAATTTCTATGAGGGGTATAAAAATTTGATTTTAAAGGAGGGCGAAAATTTGAATTTTGAATTTTTATGGAACAAGCGGAATCAAAAATTAAAGATCATCCATTTTGAAAGTCATTGAGTGTAATTTCATACATTCTTGCTAACAATTATATTTTTAGAAAGTATTTCAAATGATCTAACAGAAAAAAAAAATTAAGTGAAGAAAGTTGTTTTGGCAAAATATTTTTATTAGGAAAATGCAATTTTTTGTTTTTGATTGCAAGAAAATTACATATTTTCTATCAGACACACACTTAATATTGAATAAAAGAGAGAAGTGTTGAAAATACATTTAAATTAGGCGTGAATTATTAGTTTCGTCCTCAAACTATTAACAGTCTTAAAACAGCTCTCTACTTGACTAACTAGACTTAGAGCATATCCCCGATTTGTCACATTACATAACAAGTAGTCTCAAACTCTTGTAAGGGGATGCAACTCTTAATAAAAAGCCGAGAAAAGTATTGAAAACACCTTTAAATTTAGCGAGAAATTAAAGGTGTATTTCACTCATGTTACAAGATCGATGATGTATTTAATTTCTATTAATTAAGTTGATAAGTGTTTTTAAATAATTCCAGGAATGAAACTAATAATAGTCAGGGTGTATACATAAGGTGATTCTAAACTATATTTTTAAAGTTAGAGCCTTTGAGCTAAAAGTTAATGGATGCCCTCGAATATTACTAAAACAATTCCATTACTAAAACAATTTTATTATATTATATTTAGTAGTCATGTATTTTCTTTTTCTTCAAAGTACATTACTATTTATTGCTTCATTGGCTTATTTTGTTCTTTTTGACTTTTGTTATCAAGTTTCTTTCAATTATATTACAAAGGTACTTTTTTTTTAGCCAGAGCTTATCAAAAATAGTTCTATTCCTATAAAGATAAAAAAACAATCCGCACTTATGAGATCATAATTATATTATTGTTAGTTGTATATGTGCTGCAAACGTTACAAAGTAGTTTAATATTTTATTTATTAAGGTTTAATAATATAGGAATAAATATCAAATTCGAGTCTAATATAATACATGGAATAAAAGCAGAAACAAACTTTTAACTTTACTTAGTTTGGCGTGCAATTGCAAGTCACTCATTTAGTTATTTTCCCTTTTTTGGTGTTATTAGTAGTACTTTGTTTAGGATGTTTCGAAAATAATCTTTCGATCTTCATAAAATAGAGGTAAATTTATGTACCCATTATATTTTTTTAGATTTTATTTGTGGAATTATATAGGCTTTATTTTTATTGTTGTTGTTTGATTATGTATCCCAATATAGATAAAAGTAGAATGTGTTCATCTTACTTTTTTCAAAATTAACTGATGAAATTACACTGTATATATCATTTACCATCCAAATTTTCTTATAGCTTTAATTTAAACTAAAATTTAAATCTCTGCATAAAAATAGAAGTCTGTTTGGATTGGTTTAAAAGTTGGTCAAACGTATTTTTAAGTCCGTTTTTTTACTTTTGGAAGCGTTTGACAAATATAAAAATAGATTACAATAAACTTAAAATAACATAAAATAAGTTAGATACTAAAAGTAGGAGAGAAAAGGATCAAAATTGTCTTTTATCTTTGAGTTAAGTATCAAAGTAGTCCTTGTCTTTTAACATGGAGCACTAATAGTCCTCCATGTTTCAAGAATTGGTACACTTATAGTACTCTTCCTACCATCTGTCTATTTTTTTTAACGGAGCTTTTCTTTGCACGTGAGAAAACATATGCACGATAACTTTGTTTTCACCGTTGCAAGCTAGTTTTCCCCTTCTTCTCCGATAACTCTATTTTCACCATTGCAAATCCAACTTTCTCCTTCTTCTTCATATTATCCATCCTAATTCTTTGTTTTTATGGATGCCAAACAGTCTTCATCGAGCCTTCTTCAATGTCCTCGACATAGATTATTTAAACTCGAGGAAAAAGCTATAAATTTCTGAGATTATGGTGATCATCGGGTGTGTGCTCGTTGTTGGTAACATACTAGTCACAAGTATTTTAAATTTAATTTAATTGGGAGGGTACTACACATGTTTGTGTGGTTATTCATCGTGCTCTCATATTTGGGAGGGTACTATACTTGGACTCTTATTTGCTTAAACTGGAGAAAAGAATCAAAATCATTCTTTATCTTTGAGTATCAAACAAAGTTATCAGAGAAGAAGGGGAAAATCTAGTTTCCATCATATTTGCATTATTTCATAAAACATCATATTGTATTGTTTCATCATTTAATTATGTTAAACTAACATAAAATATATGTATTGTGCTTCCAGGTTAGATTGGAATGTGTTGAAGTTTGGCAGAAAAATATGAAACAATGAGAAGTAGGACAAGAAGAAGAAATGAATCCTTACGGGGTCGGGGAAGATTCACAACAAACCCAAACAAAGTGGAGTCACATTATTAAATACATCAATTTTTTAGTTAAAAGATAGATCACCGTATACGTTGTAAGTGTAAATTATATTTTGATATCGTTTTTTAGTTTCTTTATTTGTTTGTTGTAGTTTTTGTGGGAATCTGGTGCGGTTTTTATGCAATTCTAGTGATGTTTTATTGAGAATGTGGTGCTGCTGTTTATGTGCAATTTCGGGCTTAGTTTTGGTGCTTTTGTCGTGGAGTTTTGGTGTTGTTTTCATGTTGATTCGGTGCCTTCAACGGTTTTTTTTGTTGATATTCTTGTGTTGTTTTTGGTGCAGTTTTGATGTTTTTATACTGTTGTTTTTTGTGCAGTTTTGATATTGTTTTAGGGTGATTCTGGTGATACTTTTTTGGTATAATGTTGGTACCGTTTTGATACTTTGCTGGTGCAATTTTAGTGCAGTTTTGATGTTTTTTCAACTGTTGTTTTGGCGCAATCTCAGTGTTGTATAAGTGTGAATCTAGTGCAACTGTTCTTGTGCAATTTTGCTGTTGAAAACTGTTTTGCATCCACAAAAACAGATAATTAGGGATGGATATTATGGAGAAGAAGGGGAAAATCTGGTTTGCAAAGGTGAAAATAGAGTTATCGGAGAAGAACGAGGAAATCTAGTTTGCGACGTGAAAACAGAGTTATCGTGCATATGCTTTCTCACGTGCAAAGAAAAGCTTCATTAAAAAAAATAGATAGATGTTAGGAAAAGTACTATAAGTGTACCAATTCTTGAAACATGGAGGACTATTAGTGCTTCATGTTAAAAGACTAGGACTACTTTGATACTTAACTCAAATATAAAGGACAATTTTGATCATTTTCTCAAAAGTAGGACTCCTCATACTTCTATTTTTTTTATGTAAAAGGGTCAAAAATGCCCATGAACTATGCAAAATAGACCACTTATACCCTTCGTTACATTTTGGGATAAAAAATGCCCCCGTCGTTATCCTAAGAGACCATAAATACCCTCAAGAGTTAACACCCTAATTTTTTAGTGATGTGCAAGCCACGTGGGAATAATCCTTCCACCTAAGTGTTGCCAACTAGGATTCACTACAAAAGAACTAGACCTTTGGCGGCGACAACAGTTACCACAAAATCCCAGAATATCGTCACTAAGGTTTTTAACATTAAATTCTGATTTCTTTTTTCTTTATTGTTTTTAAAAAACCAAAAACAATATCGATTAAGGAGGAGTTTGAAGACACTATATGTTTTATTTTCATGTCATATGTAAATGCATAAAATGTAGTATGATGCATTATGTAGTAAGAGATTTGAATCGAGAAGTAATTTTGATGATTTTCGTAATAATATTGGATGTTTTTAATATTGATAGTGCAACTTATTTATTTTAGAAAATTAGGTTTCAACTGAAAATTAATTATCATATTTTTTTGTTGAAAAAATAGGTTTTACTAGCAAATGGTTGTTGCAACCTTAGTCGCCACTAAAAATCACTCATAACCTTTAGTGACAATATTTTGGGACTTTGTTGCCGCTAAAGGTCAAGTTCTTTTGCAGAGAATCCTAGTTGTCAATGCTTAGGTGGAGGGATTAGTCCCATGTGGCTTGCCACATCACTAAAAATTTAGGTAGTTAACTCTTGAGGGTATTTGTGGTTTCTTGATCTAACAGCGGAAATATTTTTTATCCTAAAATGTAATGGATGGTATAAGTGGTCTATTTCACATACTTTAGGGATATATTTTTTTTACCATTTTCCATTTTTTTAAAACTTAAAAGTCATTTAAGTTTGACCAATGATATTACTTTTGTATCCTCAATTCTTTTAATTATTTCAAATTTTCCCTTACGAAATAAAACCCTAAGATCTCCCCTTTCCCTTCTTTTGCCGTTGCGGCGCAAGTTTTCACGAGCATTTATGACCAATAAACCCTCCTTCATTGGTTTCTATCATGAATCTCCACACAAAGAAAATCCAACGTATATTTAGAATGTTGATGAGCACAATGATGAGGGAAATTTGCGGTTGCTACCCTTTGAGTGCATATAATGTAAAACTCTGGTGTGACGAACTTGACTCAGAAGGTAAACAAATTCTTTACTTTTGCTAGCAAGGAATTTTAAACTTGAGACCTCCAACATGGAAGTCTCAAGTCCAAATCACTGCGCCACCCCAAAGAGTATCTCAAAACCTCTTCTTTTTTATAATGTTAACAGTTTTAAGGGTATTTTAAACATTTTCATTAAAAAAAAGTGTTTAAAAACACTTATTTACCAAATACATTAATAACTTTTTTTAACGGTGACCGTTTTATCTTAACACATAACTACTTATTTTTAAAATTATTTTAGCACTTTCTAAAAAATTTAAAAGTTACTTTTTTTTTAAACCAATCTAAATCGGCTTTAATCCCTTTCAAAATTTGTAAAAGGGAAAAGGTAAAGGTACCTCTCTAGACTATGACCCAAATCTCAGAAACACACCTTAACTAAACTAAGGTCCAATTACCTCCTGAACTAATTTTTTTTGTAATTTTGTACACCTTTTTTGCTTACGTGGCATCCAAATATCTCTAACACGTCTCAACTGCGTGGAGTCACAGGGTGTGCCACATAAGCCAAAATGTGTACAATATTATATATAAAATGAGTTCAGGGAGGTAATAGGACCTTAGTTTAGTTAAAGTGTGTCTCTGAGATTTCGGTCATAGTCTAGGAGGGTACTTGTGCCTTCTCCCTATAACATATACCAAAAAGAGAAAATGGTCAAAAGCCTCCCTAATCTATATCTGGATTTCCAACTACACACTTTAACTTCACGGGAGTCCTATCACCCTCCCGAACTATTTAAAACTGAAATAATTACACCCTTAAAAAGCCACAATCACATCTATGTTGATATGTGAATTTCACACGCTTGACACGTGAAAATTTGATTAATTTAATTTTTTTTTCAATTTCCTTTCTCCTATACTCTCCCAATTTCTTCAAATCCTAAAGTAACTTCTTCTTCCATTTCCTTCAAATTCCTAAAGTAACTTTACCATAACTTTAAACACCAAAATCCACTGAAATTGGATTGTGAAGAACAAAGATGAACAATGATAGCGGAGCTCGTCAAGTGATATTCGAGCTTTGTTCGTCGGAGAACGTGAAAAACAAACTAACAAGATTTGTGCATATCATTGCTTTGTCGAGGTTTTTCTTGGTTCAGCGGAGTTCGCTGGTCTCGGAGCAGTGCAGGGAGGGAGAAAGGATTTTGCTGGTGGTTTGGGTTTCGCCGGAGGCGGGGATAGTGGTGGCTGCGGTAGCATTTCACCGGCCAGTCGAGCAACGGAGAGAGGGTAAACTGAAAAATAAACTAAAGGATCTATAAATAAATTAGAAAACATTCTAATTTAGGAGTTCAATTGGATTTAATGTAAACTCAATTTGATTTTATTTTTCAAATTTGATCCAAATCCCTTTTTTGGGTGATATAAATACATGTCATTTTATTTTTAATTGATTTGATTGGTTTTTAGAAGTTTTTTATATGAGAGTTTAAAAGCTTGTGTGAAATCAACAATTATAACTTCGGTGAAAATGGTTGTGGCAATGACGGCTTAGAGATGGTGAAATGTGAATGGTGGAGGAATTTGGTCTTTGTTGCTATGGAGAAGAAAGATAATAAATAAGAAAAAAAACATATATTTGTAAAAAGAGATATTAAAAATAAAATTTTAATATTTGCCTTTTGTACTCACTCTCTTAGACTCTTTCTAAGTAGGCGTTTGGCCATGAGATATCATATCACGATATGGTATCGTGAGATGAAATCAGCGTTTGGACATGCGATTTTACGCTGATTTCATCTCATGATTCCATATCATGAGAGGTGATATCATATTCTACCAAAAACCATGATATGAAATCACCATGTGATTTCATATCATGATTTGAGATATTTTAATACAACAATTGATCCATTAATTTATATTTTGTTAAAACAACCCCACATTTATATCTACTAACCATTTGTTTCATATGTAAATAAAATTTATAATCACATCATTACTTTTTAAAATTTATTATTCTCACCGACATAAAATTTATTATTCTCATCGACATAAAATTTATCATTCTCACCAATATATAGTCACTTTAACTCACACCTCACAATTGTGGAGTAATAAAATCTTGAAGAGCCCATGAAAGGTGTTTCATTTATTACTCAAATATTGATAAGAAGTGAAAAGTTAGGTTGAAAAGTTAGATTGAACATGCAGTGGACAAATAAATTAGATGAAACAATTACTTAAGTGGATGAACAATTTATGTTCTAATTTTCTTTATTAAAATTAAAGTTAGATGAAACAATTGCTTAAGTGGAGAACCAAATAATTTTGTAATAATTTATTATGCGATTTTATAATTTTTTGTTTACTTGATAAGATTGAATAAACAATTGGGGCTATTTTAATAGTTTTATAATTTATGGGCTTTTTATGTTTATGAGAAATATACAACACAAAAATTCAATATCGCATGTCCAAACAAACCTTCAATTTCATCTAATGATTCCATATCATGATTCCATATCATGATACCATATCATGATTCCATATCATAATATCATATCGCATGGCCAAACGGGCCCTAAGAGAGTGAAATACACTCACTTTGCCAGCTAAGCATTCAGGGAGGTAAAAATTTCAGTTTTAAATACTACAGGGATGATAAGACTCTCGTAAAATTAAAATGTATAGTTAAAAATTCGAATATAGATTTGAGGGGCTTTTAACTATTTCTCTACCAAAAATAAACAAAATAATAGGTAACTCACCAATTTAATTTTCTTTTCATTTAGGTGGAAATGGAAAAGTACATTACACTATAACTTAGATTCTACGAATTAATGTACACAATAAACCGGACCCACTCCGGCTCGGTCTTTTTTTGCCTCTAAAATTTCTACTCCTAAATTCTTCAAAAACTATGAACCGGCGGAGCAAACCGGGCACCGCCGGTTCCCGCCTCCTTTTTCTGCCGCATTTCCAAAACTTTCCGGTGGTTGTTCGAATGTCGTTCACTCGAAAACGTCGGACTACAAGCCGGACGATACTCCGGCAACAGCCGACCGGATTTAAACCGGACCCCACATGCATTACAAAGCGTTTTTGCACCCATTGGACCGGTCCGCCACTGAGGTGTTTTCTGAACACCGCAATGGCTGCACCGCCGCGGTTGGACCGGCTTCTCCGCCGTCATCTTCCTCCGCTTATTCACCGGTGCTGGAAACCGTACGATTGACTCAGCTGTCGTCGTTGTAGTGGAGGAAGAAGCAGAGGAAGTGGAAGAACCGGTGAAAGACCAAACTCGACCGCCGATTCTCCCACGTTTAGTTCTGGGCTTTGTTTGAACCGGAGCTGTGAAACATGAATTCACCTGAACCGGGTTTTCCGTCACTGACTGGTTCTTCTTCACCGGTAGTTTTCCGATCAACGAATACCCAGAATACGAATCTTCTTCAACAAACTGAGATAGCCATTCGAGATTATCCAACCCATTTTCCTATAAACAAAACCCTTTTATACCATTTCTCAAAATTAAAAAAAAAAATAACAAAAAAGCGTAATCGGAACAATTTGTTTTTACCGGAAAACTGAGTTCACAACCAAAATATCCATTTTCAGGTTCCATTTTCTTCTGGGGTGAAACAGAGCAAGGTTTTTGGGTGTTAAATCCATTTGGGTGTTCGTTTAATTGCTCAATTTCGTCTTCAGCAAAGCCATTGGCGAGGTCAAGAAGGTTATCAACTAAAAAATCATCGACAGAGGACTGGTGGTGGGTCATTTTCATGGCGATTTCAGGCCTGAAATAGCTGGTTTTCAATGCCTTTTCGAAGCTGTCCATCCCCTGTTGAACACCCAAAAACATAAACCGAAAAGCGTTACGTAAAATGGGTTGAAAAATTGATGAAAAACAGGGGAAATTGGGGAAGAAGAAGTACCTGCAGAGGAGAAGAAGAGTAGTGTGGAGCTGTTCGGTAAAGCATTGAATGGGAGATAGGAGTGTGAGAGAGACGGTGAAATTTGTAAGGAGATATCATTGTTTTCTTCTTTAAAATATTTATTACTGGGACTCGTTTGGTTCGAAGACAAGTTATATTAAAATTAATTGAAATAAAAAATGTTATACTAAATAAGTTATATGATCGGATTAGTTATGTTAAGATTATTTTCAAATAATATGTGTGACATAGTTTTTAATAATAAGTTGTTTGTTATAAGCTTTTTATATTTTATTTAGTTTAAATATTTTTATTCTCATAATTATGTGGTGTGTTTTTTAATATAAAATATCTATTTTATTCAGCTTAAAAATAAAAAAATTCATCTTAAGTTTGTTAAAGTAAAAGAAATTTTGCTGTTGATGTCACTTTATTTAAGTACATATAACTCATATATCGTAAAATATTAAAGTTATCTTCATAAAATAGAAGTACAAATTTTCAAGTGATTAAAAGACTATTTAATTAAAATATGTAATTTTATAATGGAATGAACATTTTAAGAAAAATCAAAATATAAATAAATATAAAAATTATTCAAATAAATTGAACATATAATATATTCATGAATAAAAATTATATTTATATAGTGTAGTTTTTAATTAAAATGTATATAATCATAAAAATAATGAGTAGTGAAGATTGCGAATGTTATTATAAATGATATTAAAAATGATTTGAATATACATGTATGTAAAAGTGATGTATAAAAGAAGGTTTAAAGGGATATTTTTATTATTTTATATTTTTATCCCAAAGATAAGTTATTTCCAAATTAGTATTTACTCATAAGTTTGAATAACTTATCTCAATCATAATTATTAATCCTACAATAAGTTATCTCACACTTTATAACCAAACAAAGAATTGAGTGATACTAAAAATTTATCCTAAATTATTTTTCTTATCCATTACATCAAACGATCCTTAATTCTTCCTTGATATTGTGATAATTTAATTTTATGAAAAATGGTCAAAAATATCTTCAACATATTAAATTTGACTCAGAAATATTGTTCTTTTCATTTATTTGACTAGAAGTATTTTTATTGTTATTTTTTTTACTTGAAAATCTTCTTAATTAGGCAAGTTGGAGATGTACATACACACGATGTAATTTTTATATATGTAATTGCATCAAATAACTCGATGTAAACAATAGTTCTTGTACTCATATTATTTAAAAATAAAATAGTGCATGAAACGTTTTAAGCATAATATATAAATATGTTTTTTAATTTAGTATCATTTTATATTTATACTCTTCAATTTTAGTTGTGTACAAATAGACACTTAAACTTATATAAAGTTCAACAAATAGACACACACATCATGTGGCATCCTACATAATAATTTACGTCCTATATAGTATTTACGTGTAATAATATATGTAAGACTCGTATAAAAGAGTCCCCCCTCAAAAAATTGCTTATAAACAATCCAGTATGACTTAATTATTATTGACTGATTTCACTATAACTCATTTTCATGGTTGTTATCCAAGTGTTGAGAATTCATAAATGATGAAAAATTGAAACATTTCAAAATTTAAAATCACAACATCTCAAAGTTCAAATTTCAATGATTCATTACCCCGTTTAGAAATAAATTCACAATCTTATCTCTATTATTGATTTAAGAATTTGAATTAAATTCTAAATGGAACAATGAATTATTGAAATTTGATCTCTGAGATATTATGATTTGACCTTTGACCACATGAATGTAACTTAATGTCAGACAAATCAAGACTAAGAAAATCATTTTGAAAAATTGACTACTTTGAATAATAACAAAAAAATATCTAAATCTCAAAGTAATTATAATCAATTATATCATTCATATTTGTTTCAATTCGTTATGAAAGGAAACAAAGGTGTAATTATTATTATTATTTGGTATTGGGTATTCGTTTCAAAATTCTAACTACTTCGTATTATACTTAGTACGGCTCATTTCTGAGGGGCATATGTGCTCCCAACCCAATCTTTTTTCATTCACAAAGATTAAACTCGAAACTTCTCATTAAGAACGCATAAATCTCAACTATCGCACCACATCTTTATTTCTTATAATGAGATTGGGTCCATATCTTTGCACTAATTATGTGAGTTTTACCACACTTCAAATTATTCAACAAACACAATCATGAGTCATATAAATCCTTTCATTTATATATTTTTGGTTTTTTACTTAATTTTCCACCAAATATTCACAAACTCCCTTCCTTACCAATCTAACACTCATAAGTAATTACTACATTAATAAAATTACAACATATTCATTTTAATATAATTTCTATTAATATATCATTTCCTAATAGTATTAATTAGATATTTTTAGTACACTAGATAACTTTTGAAATTATCTAAATCCTGATTTGAATTCGCTTATTCAAAATTATGGGGCTATAACTTGGGTTAGAGGATAGTGTTGACGTTTTAAAAAAAAATAAAAGTCATGGTTGTCAAGTGGAGGAGATTGGGGTGGTCACAAGCTAGTGAACCGATTTCGGTCCGCCTTAGTAGGGTGATTTAGGAGACCAAGATAAGGGGGACCGCGCTAGTCCACTACACATCCCGCCTAGCGGGTCGGTCCTTAAGGGACTAGGTCAAGGGGATTTGTGGGGTACTTTTTTTTTTTGAGAAAAAAAAAATAGAAATACAATCGTTGTTTGTTATATTTAAGGGAAACTTTGAAAAGAAGAAATTTCTTAAGTTACTAAGGGCTAACATTTGGAATTAGCTTTTACAATTTATGTTATATTTTACTCATTTATATGGTATGGTACGGTATAATTTTTATATGTTTATTTTAAAAACCTCTATTAGTTATATTTAAACTTCAAAAAAGTTATATCAGACTCTAAAAACATATCCTACTAACACTTTTCACAATTCTCATCAAATGTAACAAATAGAGTTTGTTAAATATGCAATCGAAATTAAAAGTACTCACTCTGAATAAATTTGAAAATTCAAAACTATTCAAAAATATATTTTAAAAATTATTGTATATCTACCCTAAACATCATGTACAATTTTTTTTTTACTACTTATTATTTTCCCTAAAAATAGATATAGGAATTAGAAATCAATATGACTTGGCAACAGCTTTTTTGTCTCCTTGTTTAGTTACTGAAATGATTCTTTCTTCTCAAATCCAACTGGTTCTTTGTGTTCCTCTTTTGGGACATGATGCCTAATTTCATGTGAAAGTAGCCTACTTTAACTGCTTTCATGTGACAACACTATCAAAATTTATTGGCTTAATACAATTTCGTCTCAACTGATATTTATGTTTAGCACTCGTTTTATATTAGCCACCAAAAAAAAAATTAAGGAATCAGGATATTAATCATATTAGAAACGGAGTCCAAATTAAGAGTTTAGGGTTTTAACTTCTAAATTTTAGGATAGAACAGAAAAATATTGCAAAACATGCTTCCTTTACAAAAAAAAGAAACTTTTGTTGATATTGTGGGGTTTGAAGCCATAACACTAGTGTGAAAAGCATTTATATACCCCATCTTTACTATTAAGCATCAATCAATTTTGTAAATGAATTTACAAGTTAATATACATATATATTTATTTAATTTTCTATAGAGTCTACGGAAAAGCTACTAGTTCGTCTGAACCCATGAACCCACTTAGCTCCGCTTTTGATCGAATGGGCATGATATAATTTCGTTTAAACTGATATTTATGTGTAGCAATTATTTTACAGTTGTCAAAAAAGCAAGGAATCAGGACTTTAATCGCACATTGACCCTCCTACTTAAAATGTGCACAAATTTATGTAAAATTGAACAAATAAACATATCTAACCTATATGACATAATATACATCCTAAGATATATACAACATATTAATATAATTCATAAGTTTATCATGTGATATGCGTAGACTTTATCCCTACCTTCATAGGATAAAATGATTGTTTTTTAATAAATTATTGATTCAAAAAAACTAAAAATATATGACATGATATCAAAATATGTTTTAATCTCAAACATATCACATGAAATACTAAAAATTACTTATCAATTAACAATTTTTTTAAAAAGTACTAATACAAAAAAACTTAACACAATGATAACTGATTTCTTTAAACTGTACGGACGAAGCAAATAAATGTGTACTTTTTTTGACAGATGAAATCAAGGACATCAATAAAATCTACCAATATGAAAAGAGTGTTCTTCTCTTGGCAGAAAATGAAATTTTTTAAATATTTTTCATTTAAAATATGTATATTTTTTACTAAAAAATTAAACTTGTACGTAAAGCCGTCAAAATGAACTTATTTCATGGGGCCGCTCCAATCTAACCCGTTATTAGAGTAGGATTGTGATAGGATTTTTCAAGCTCATTTAAAGGTAGGGCTTATAAGCCCAACTCATATAAGTTCTTGGCTCTTGAGGCTTGATTGGAGTCGGATCAGGGTCGGCTCATGGGCCAAAGCTATTTATTTAAGGGTAACTTAAAGAAATTTCACTAGTGTATGAGTTAATTACTTAGATGCATGCTAAGTAATAATAGTACGAGTTTCATTAGATTTTGGTACGTCCATATACATGTAATCTTTGGATACATGGATTCAAAATTAGGTGTAATTTGTTCTAGATACGCTATACCCAAGTGGATTTGCGTGTATCTAAGATACATAGACAAATCCCGCGCCCTCGCCTCCCTCCCATCTCGCTCTCCACTCTCTTATCTCGCTCGTGTATCTGAGATGCATCATACCAGATACATGTATCTCGCATATCTAGAATCCTAGATACATGTTAATCACACTAGATTTTTTGCTAGTGTTATTGAAACAACACCATTATTTGTCATATATTTGATTTGAAAATCTTCTCATTTTCTTAATGTTATAGAATTTTAACTTTAAAAAGAAAAAAAATGAAAAAAAGAAGGGCTAGCCTGCCCCAGCAAGCGACTCTTCTAGGGTTGAATTGGATTGAACATTTTCAGGCGCTTCCAAATGAAGGGTCGACCCGCCCTATCCCATCAATTTTTTTACATATGAGGCTTGGGCCGGATGGAGCTGGGATTGCCTTTTTTGACAACTCTACCCGTACGATTGGTAAATATTTTTATTGGAATAAAGAACCATATTTCACAATAGATATTTGGCAACATTTTATTACTTCATTTTTTATATTTTATAGGATAATGTTTGATTTAAGCATAATTTAAGAAAAACATATTTTCCACCTCCCATCCCACCATGGACTTAACTTTCCATTGAAAAATCTAAACTAATTTTGATATACTGAATGCGTAATTTGGTATCATTTGAGTTTTATTTACTTGTGGAGAGTTATTTACACGTATTATGTATGATATAATACAATATAAGTATATATTTGGAATCTGTATACAAATAAGAAACTGACTTGGCTATAAGTTGTATAAGTATATGTTTTTTTGTTGTGATTTTCAGTCGTATATGTATAGGTGTATTATATGTATTTAAATATAAATTTGTATATGTATATGTAACTGTATTTTTTTATACAGATAGATTTGTATAAAAATCTCTCTCTTGCTTTATACAAACAAATTATATATTGTATTTTGTATAATTTGTGTTTGTATGAAGCGAGAAAGAGAGAAAGGCAAAAGAGAATTGGGCAAATTATTAGAGATAGTAGATTAGTAGTTGTTTCTATTTCATAAAACGACATAGTTTTGTTTGTTTTTATCCATTATACTATACAGCTGTCATTGTATTTGCATTCTCCTCTCATGTTAAGACACGTGGCTACTCTAAGTGCTATATATAGCACCCACTGTAATACTCATAAAGGAATAAGAAAGGATATTCTTATGCTGCCATATTTGTTTTTGTCCACTTTAATTAGACTAAAATGGTATCAGCGCCTTTTGTCTAGCAGACAAACTTTTAACCCATCAGTCTCTTAGGGTTTTCCTATTACTCTGTTGCAAGCTTTTATCATTACTCTGCTGTAAGTTTTTTTTTCATTACTCTGCTGCAACCTTTTTCTTTACTCTGCTGCAAGTTTCCCATTTTACCTTTGATTCTTCTTTTACTCCTTCACTTTTGATCTTTTTCTTGATATTTCAACATGCCTTCTTCCTCTAGTACTGATTCTGCTACTAACACAACACCTTTTGGGTCTTCTTCAACTCTTTTTACATCTCCATTGTTCTCCACTAAGAAGGTGAGTCTTCAACTCAATGAAGACAACTATCTGTTATGGAAACAACAAATTTCACTCACAATCAGGAGTCACAATCTCCACTACCTTTTGAATGACTCCTTCATTGTTCCTCCAACCACCATTGTTGAGAATGGCCAAGAGTTCCCAAATCCTGAGTTCCTTACCTATGAGCAACAAGACAGTGCCCTTGCATCTTGGCTACTTGCTTCAGTCAGTCCAAGCCTCCTTCCTTCCCTTGTTGGTTTGACAACCTCTGCTACCATTTGGAAAACACTCACCCAGATCTTTGACACACAAACCACAACTAGAATTATGCATCTTCATAGTATGCTCAAGGGCCAACGTAAAGTCAACAAAAGTATGCGTGAATATCTCTCTAGCATCAAATCTCTTTGTGACTCATTGGCTAGTTGTGGTGAACGATTTTTTAATTTGATTCACCTTGCTACCATTCTTACTGGACTTACCCCTGAGTATGAGCCAGTGATTGTTGTAATCACTGCTAGTCAACACCCTTTCACTGTTCAACAGGTGACTAGTGTGTTGCTTGACGCGGAGGCCTGACAACAAGATAGCCTTATCCATCTCTCTGCCTCTGCTAACCTTGTTAGCAACGAAGCAGCTCCCATCTCTACAAAACCTTCACTTCATGGTCTACCCCCTTATCAGCCTCCAAGTTACCAAAGTTCTCCACAACCTACCATACGTTTTCCCTTCCAAGGAAGAGGTCGTGGGAGAGGTAATAGGCATCAATGTCAGTTATGTGGGAGATTAGGACATCTTGTTAATCGATGTTTCTATAGGTTTGACCTTGGCTTTATCGGTCCTATTCCTGGCCAACCTCTTCCAGCACCACCAGTTCAACAACCCTCACATGCTTATCCTTCTCATCACTACCAACCAAGCCTTTCTCCATTCAATCCCCCTTCCAGCACCCCTACACAAACATATTCACCATCTAAATTTGCCTACTCTCAGATCTCCACCCCACCTCCATTTACTCCCAACAATCTGGCTAGTTCTCATAATTACGGTAATGGTACTTGCTTCTCAAGCTCACAACTCACTCCACAAGCACACATAGCCACTCCAGAAATTGTCAATGACAGTGCCTGGTACCCAGACTCGGGAGCCACTCACCATATTACTAATGATCCAGCCAATGTGAACAATGCCTCACACTACACAGGCTCAGGTACTATTACAGTAGGTAATGGAAACTCTCTTCCTTTTACTCATATAGGGCAATCCTCTCTTCTTACAAGTTCTAAACCTCTTCTCTTGTCAAATATATTATTTTCTCCCCAAGTTACAAAGAACTTATTGTCTGTTTCAAAATTCACCAAGGACAACAATGTAATGTTCGAATTTTTTCCCTCTCATTGTTCTGTGAAGGATCTGGTCACCAAGGAGATGCTACTTCAAGCACATGAGTTTGGTGGTCTCTATCCGTTGAATCTCTCCTCACTTCAGAAGTCTTCCTCAAACTCAGCAGCTCAAGTCAAGCCAACTTCTAGTTTTGCTTCACAGTCAGCTTCTGCTTGCAATAGTTTTTTTCCTTCCTGTCATTTAGTTTCATCCAAAGACTCTTATGATGTGTGGCATAGAATATTAGGACACCCCTCCCCTGATGTAGTTCATCATTCTTTGAAAGATTGTAATGCTTCTTTTTCAAAGGCTAGCATGTTTGAATCATGTACTGCTTGTCACACGGGGAAAATGCACAAGTTACCTTTCAAGAATTCGCATTCTGTTTATACTGAGCCACTTGAACTTATTGAAGTTGATCTTTGGGGTCCTGCCCCTATACACTCTTCTGGTTTTTCTTATTACATCTCATTTGTTGATGCATACACACGATTCACCTGGATTACATTCCTTAGTTACAAATCTGATTCACCTCAAGCTTTTCTTAATTTTCAAGCAATGGCAGAAAGACGTTTTAATAGGAAAATTAAAGAAGTTCAAACTGATAATGGCACAGAGTTCAACTTGCTTAAATCTCATTTCCTTAGAAATGGCATCATCCACAGGCTCACTTGTCCATACACTTCTCCCCAAAATGGCATTGTAGAACGCAAACATAGACATATCGTTGAAACCGGTCTTACTTTGTTAGCTCAAGCTTCCTTACCTCTAAACTTTTGGAGTGATGCGTTCTACTCCGCAACTTTCTTGATTAACAGGTTACCTTCGAAGGTCATTCAATCCTTGAGTCCTCATGAGAAGCTATTTGGCAGTAAACCTGATTACCATTTTCTCAAAGTATTTGGTTGTCAATGTTTTCCTCTATTGAGGCCATTCAATAAGCATAAAGTTGAGTTTCGGTCCCAACCATGCACCTTCTTAGGTTACTGTGCAAATCATAGAGGGTATAAGTGCCTCACCCCTAATGGAAGAATTATTATCTCAAGGCATGTCTCATTTGATGAGAACACTTTCCCTTTTGCAGTTCAGGGTCCTCAAGATGGTTTACCAGCATCAGCTAAACCTCTCTCAAGAGTCATACCCCTTGTTGTTAACTTGAATAACAACTCCCCTTTACCACCTCGGGAACCCACGTCGACTGCTGGTGAACGCGTGGGTATTCCACCTTCTCCTGCTTCTCAAAATTTGTTTGAATCTTCACCTGCAAACCAGCTCCCTGCACCTTCCTCCCCACCTTCTTCCCCTCTTGTTGGCCAACTTGAACCATCAGTAAATAGCTTGCCTGCTGATTCAAGACCTGCAATTGAAACACCAGTCAACACACACCCTATGCTAACAAGATCCAAAGTTGGAATTTACAAACCTAAGGCTTACAACATTGACCTCACTTCAGTTGAGCATGTCTCCATCCATGAAGCAATGCTAAATGATAAGTGGACAGAAGCAATTTATGTTGAGCTTCAAGCTTTGATCAACAATGGAACTTGGAGTCTGGTTCCTCTCCCTTCATCTCGAAAAGCTATAGGCTGCAAATGGTTGTTTAGACTCAAGAAAAATCATGATGAGACTATTTCTAGGTATAAAGCGCGACTGGTTGCAAAAGGGTACTCTCAAACCTTTGGATATGACTGTCTTGATACATTTAGTCCAGTTGCATCAAGGATTACAGTTCGAATAATTATTTCAACTTCAGTCACAAACAACTGGCAGATTCGGCAAGTTGATATAAGCAATGCTTTTCTCAACGGAGACCTTAAGGAAGAGGTGTTTATGAAACAACCTCCTGGATTTGAGCAAACGAATTCTGAAGGACGACCATTGGTATGTAAACTTCACAAAGCACTTTATGGTCTTAAGCAAGCCCCTCGTGCTTGGTTTGAAAAGCTCCGTGATTTTCTTATTGATAAATTGGGCTTCAAAGAATCTGTGGCTGACCCAGCTCTGTTCTACTTGAACTCTCCTTCCAATGTCACATATCTAGTGGTCTATGTTGATGACATCATAATCACAGGCAACAATGACTGCTTTATTGAAGAACTTATTGATCATCTTCATTTGAAGTTCTCACTTAAGGATCTAGGATTACTTTCCTTTTTTCTAGGAATCGAAATCCACAGAATTGGCAACCAACTTCTTCTAAATCAAAAGAAATATATCACTGAGATCCTACTCAAGGCAAACATGTTTGGGTCACACTCCACTTCTACACCAATGGTTGGACATCCACCACTGTCTCTTACTGATGGGGTTGCTCATGAGCACACGAAAGAATATCGAAGCATTGTTGGAGCTCTTCAGTATGTCGGCTTCACCCGACCAGATATTGCATTTAGTGTCAACAAGGTCAGTCAGTTCTTACAAAATCCTCTTGACAAACACTGGAAAGCTGTTAACGAATCTTACGCTACCTCAGAGGTACGTTGGACTACGGTCTACTCTATTCTCCAGCAGGACATCAAATGTTAACAGGATTTTCAGATGCAGATTGGGGTAGCTCAATAGATGATTGCCGATCGACTACAGGCTACTACGTGTTTTTAGGAGGAAATCTGGTAGCGTGGAGCTCTAAGAAACAACATGTAGTATCAAGATCCACGACAGAGGCTGAATATCGCAGTTTGGCAGACGTCATTCAAGAAGTTCTCTGGATCAAAGGCTTAATCTCATAACTTGGTGTCCAATCTCAGTTCAAACCAGTAATTTGGTGTGATAACACGAGCACAATCGCATTAGCATCAAATCCAGTCCTCAGATCGAAAACTAAGCACTTGGAGCTAGATCTTCATTTTACCAGAGAAAAGGTTGTTGCTGGTCAGGTCAATGTGAATTTTGTGCCTGCTTCCCAACAAATTGCTGATGGATTCACTAAGCCCCTAACAGGAGATAAGTTCATCTTGTTCCGAAATCGATTAGGAGTGTTTCCGCAGAAACTATCTCCTCGTATTCACAACATCGAAGATGAAACATAAAATAAATATTCAACATTAGACGAGCAGGGAGAATATTAGAGATAGTAGATTAGTAGTTGTTTCTATTTCATAAAACGACATAGTTTTGTTTGTTCTTATCCATTATACTATACAGCTGTCATTGTATTTGCATTCTCCTCTCATGTTAAGACACGTGGCTACTCTAAGTGCTATATATAGCACCCACTGTAATACTCATAAAGGAATAAGAAAGGACATTCTTCTGCTGCCATATTTGTTTTTGTCCACTTTAATTAGACTAAAACAAATAAAGATTTGTATTGTATAATTATAAGTGTGTGGGACAAAGAGATATGTATTTATATTTGTATATACAGTTTTCTCTCGCTTTATACAAATACAAACACAATTTATACATTTGTGTTTGTATGTCCTGAGAGAGGCCAGGGAGAGTGGCAAGGGAGATTTTTGGGGAGAGAGGCGAATGACAAAGTGTTTGCTACGCATTAGAATTAAATGAAACTGTGGTTATAGCATTTATTTTGAATTAATTATTTGCTATTTCATACAATTTTCCCTATAACTTTTGCCTTGTACAACATAAGTTCGAAATAAGTGGAGCAACCATCACGACCCAAGTTTACCATACAAATACTCAAAAAGGCCAGGCCCACTTTCTGCCACCCACTCTAGCAATGAAGGCCCAATAATGAGAATAGAAAGGAGATAACAAGGAAAAGCTTTTGTGGTTAACTTTGATTTTTATGTTAAAAATTAGGGATCGTTTGATAGGATATATAAGAAAATTTAGCATATTATTGAGATAAAGTATTATTTAATCTTTTCTTTGGTACGATTTCAGTTTATGTATAACAAATACATGCTTTATTCTATATTATAGGGTGTATAACTAATATATATCAAATCATAATATTAGTAATACTAGAGCTATTAATATATGATAAAGATGATTAAAGACAGAGCTATCCTTAATACACCAAACACTCCTTTTAGGCTAATACTTAAATTTATTTTTTCTATTTGTAATAGTTGTCCTAATATAATTGACTATTGAAATATTAAACTATCGTATAATATTTACAAAAAATAGATTATAATTTAACGTTACCATAAATTTTTCAATTTATACAAAATAGATCTTTAGATCGTTTTCTGAAAAATCTAAATATTATAAGAATTTTTTTATAAAAAAAATATTTACTAAATAGCTATGTAGTAAATATTAAACCCTCTCTCATAATTATGTAGATTGCCCCAAAAAAGAAAGAAAGAAAAAAGGGCAAATAACACAAATCCTATTAGATTAGGATCTAATTACATGTTTTTTCACATGTTTTCAAAATTATTATGGGATCAAAATTAAGTGTAATTTATTCAAGATACACCGTATTCAAGCGGATTAACATGTAACTAAAATATGTTGACTTTCCCTCATGTCTCTAATCTCTTCTCTCGCTCACCTATTTACCTATGTATCTGTATTTTAGAATATATCTAAATTTTATCTAATATTTCAAATAAAAATCGATTATAAAATGGCTAAAGAAACTACTCATCTCATCTCATGCCTTCTGACTGTCTCATATATGTGGAACTAACATGCATAATTTTGTTAGGACACATGATTGAGTAAGATCTTCTACCCAAGGGAAGTATAGAGAAGAATATATTCAAATGACAATTAGGCAGTCAAAGGCTATTTTTTTTCCTTTGAAATTCATGAGTGTGCTGTTTGCTGAGTCATCTACACATGTGAAGGCAATTGAATTAATTTTACATCAGTCAATCAACACATGTTGTGGCCTAATATTTAACATGTATGTCCAATCCATCATTTCTAATGAAAGATGGTTCACTAATTATAACCAACAATTTATCTTTGCTTTCACTATATATATATATATATATATATATCATATGGTGGTTACATTGTTTGAAATTGTGACACATTTTTGATGATCTATATGCATTCAATTTAGTTGCCTAATTTTTGTGACTTTATGACTTTTGAAATTTTGACACATTGATAGGCATTTTGGTGATGAAAATTAAATACTATTTATTTTGTTTGGAATTTTCTAAAATTACAGTTGCAGTTGTGTTTTATCGTACTTTCTGTAAAAAAAAAAAAAACTATTTAGAATTTGAATGTATTTTTAAAACGAATATAATTTATACCTCTAATTTTAAAAACCAACAAACTCACCTAACTTGACTAAGTTATCTGAAACATATATATAACTAAATCAGCTATAAAAGAGTAATAAATAGTCACATAAGGTCATAGATTGGATCCCGTATACGAGATACTATGTACTATTAGGGGTCGTTTGGTAACTAGTTGAGGTATTAGCAATATGGGGATTAGTTATGAGACAATCTATGCATTATTTTATGCTAAGTTTAGTTATTCATGTAATATTATTCCACTTAATTTCTATTCTGCATAAAATAACACATATATTTCCTCATAACATTTGCATGTATTAGTTATACAGTTTTCCAAATTACAAATGATAAACAGTCTATTAGGTTTATGTATAAATAATTTATACCCAACTATTGAACATAATATTATTAATACAAATTTTAATAGATGCATGACTCACCTCCACACCAGACCCCTCACACTTTGGACTTTTCTTTGTAAAGTTGTAAAATGTTATCCATAGTTTGTAAAGAGAGAATATATAGAAATTGAAAGAGTTTTAACTTATTGTACCATTTTGAATTCTAGCTAAACATGAAATAAATAAGGCTATTTTTATTTATTTTTTAAAATATGATTAATCCAGGTTATTTGAGTCCCTAGTAATTTATCAGATTGATTGGTAAGTCGGACATTCTCAATTCGGCCAGGTGAAATCAATAATTTCTTGGTCAGGACCATCAAAGGATAAGTATTTTCATGTGGTAGAACCTTCTTAGGAAACATAGATTTTCATGAGGTTGATCTTGTGCCGCTATCATAAAAAAGGCAAAATCTAAAAATAAATAACTGTTCAAAAGTGAAGTGAAAAAAGTAAAACAAGAATTTAAGGTGTTTTTCGAATTTCAATTATAATTTTAAATTGTATTTAAAGTTGTATAGCTGTTAAGATGAGAGGTTTGAGAAGACGAAACCTCCATTGATGATGAGAGCATAAAGCTTGATTAGAGAAGAAGAATGAAATTCTGCATTCTAAATTAATTGTGTACAATGGTAGTTCAGACTTGTATTTATACAACTGGATGAGAAAAATATCTAAAGTTCTAACTAACTGAAAGAAAGCAACTACCACGTGATTTGACAGCTAACTAACTAATTCTAACAGACTCGATGACTCGATGAATTAATTAATATGACGTCTACACTAAATTAACTAATTCTAAATGTATCCACACCACTTAATCTCAATACCCCCCCTCAAGTTGGAGGAGAAGTAATTGAAGCCAACTTGTCCAAAATAGTAGAATGTTTAATCCCAGTAAGTGCTTTGGTAAGGATATCAGCTAACTGAGCAGTAGTGTCAATGTGATGCAATGTAATGAGCCCCTCTTGAAGCTTAGTCCTCACAAAATGGCAATCCATGGAATACAAGGTTCCTTGCAATGTGAATGGCTGCTTGGCTATCGCAATATACAGGGAATGGTCCATTTTGAGGTACAGTCAATTCCTCAAATAATCTTTGCAACCAAGTCAGTTCTCCCACTACCTTTCTCAAAGACCTGTACTCTGCTTCAGCTGAGGAAAGGGAGATTGTTTCTTGCTTCTTGGACTTCCAGCTAACAGGACTATCTCCCAACAACACAATATAACCACTAACAGACTTCCTTGAGTCAGGGCAGGCAGCCCAATCAGAGTCACAGTAGGCCTGTACGCCGAAATTGGCAGATGAGGACATAAAAACACCAAGAGTAGGATCCTTTTTGAGATACCTTAGCATGTGAAAAGCAGCTTGTAAATGAGGCTCCCTGGGATCCTGCATGTGTTGGCTAAGAAGTTGCACACCATAAGCAAGATCAAGTCTGGTGTTTGTAAGAAAGTTCAGTTTGCCAACTAATTTTCTATAGTAAGTAGGATCATCCAGGGCTTTTCCTTCATGTGATCTTAGCTTAACATTTGGATCAAGGGGAGATGATAAAGAAGTCATGTGAACACAGTTGAATTCCTTGAGGAGGTCTAACACAAACTTCCTTTGAGAAATCATAATCCCATCATCTTTGTACAAAACTTCCAGGCCCAAAAAGTAATGCAGTCTGCCAAGATCTTTGATTTTAAACTGACTGTCAAGGAACCTTTTAAGCTTATCAATTTCAGCAGTGTCTGTTCCTGTGAGTAGGATGTCATCAACATAAACACCTAGGAAGACATTAGATGCACCTCTTTTTCTGTAAAACAAAGAGTAGTCATGGAGGGAATGAACATAGCCTCTTGTGTGAAGTGCTTCAGTCAATTTCTCATACCATTGTCTGCTAGCCTGTTTTAGACCATATAATGACTTGTTAAGTCTACAAACTAGACCTTTGTGAGGAGTGGTCAGACCTGGTGGCACATCCATATACACTTCCTCATGTAGATCTCCATGGAGAAAAACATTATTAACATCAAGTTGATATATATTCCAGTGTTTCTTTGCAGCAGTGGCAATGAGTGCCCTCACAGTTGTCTTGACAACAGGTGAAAATGTCTCTATATAATCTATGCCATGATGTTGAGTATATCCCTTTACCACCAACCTAGCTTTATACCTTTTTATGCTCCCATCAGCCTTGTGTTTGACTTTATAAACCCACCTGCAACCAATGGACTTCTTACCCTTTGGCAGAGTTGTGAGAGTCCAAGTATTGTTGTCATGCAGGGCAAGGAACTCTTGTGTCATAGCCTTTTGCCATGCAGGATCCACATATGCTTCCTCAAATGAGTTAGGTTCACAATCATGAGAAACATTCATTACAAAAGACTGACTGTCAGGATTCAAAACAACAGGAGAAATATGATGTCTAAGGGTAAAAAGGGCACTAAGGGATGAAGATTGTGGTGTGATGGATGTACCTGAGGATGGTAATGTGTGAACATAGTCAGACAAATATGTAGGGACTGTATGAGTTCTTTGGGATTTTCTAAGGAGTGGTGTGGAGAGTGTATTAACAGGTGAAGTATGGTCAAAGAGTGTATTAACAGGTGAAGTGTGGTCAGCAGTAAGTACAACAACAGGTATATGATTATTATCTAGTTGATCTTGATCACAATGCACAGCAGGGGAAGAATTATCATTAAAAGACATGGGATAGTCATGTAGGGTCACAGAATGAAAAGGGAATGATGGAAAATGAGTAGTATCCTTAGTCATTGCAAAAGGAAAAATAGTTTCATGAAAGACGACATCCCTGGAGATATGGATTTTCTGAGTGGACAGATTTAAGACTTTGTAACCCTTTGTAGCATAGGGATATCCAACAAACACATGTGGTACAGCTTTAGGTTCAAATTTGGTTCTGTGAGGTTTTGGAATGGTAGGGTAGCAAAGACACCCAAAACTCTTTAGATGTGAGTATGAGGGTTGATGTTTATATAAAATCTCATAGGGGCATTTATTATGGAGAGGGGAAGAAGGTAGTCTGTTGATGAGGTATGTGGAGGTAAGTATACATTCACCCCAGTATTTCACTGGGAGTTTTGATTGAAAAAGGAGAGCCCTTGCTGTTTCAAGAATGTATTTGTGTTTTCGTTCCACCACCCCATTTTGTTGTGAGGTATATGGACAAGATTTTTGGTGAATAATTCCCTTATTCTGGAAAAACATAATGGATTAATTGTTGGTAAATTCCAGTCCATTATCTGATCTAATTGTTTTAATGGTGGTTTTGAACTGGTTCTCAACCATGAGGACAAAGGCTTTGATGATATGGAGGGCATTACTTTTACTGCTAAGAAGATGTGTCCAAGTGGACTTGCTAAAATCATCTACTAAAGTAATGAAGTATCGAAAATTGTCATGAGTTGTTGTTTGGTAGGAACCCCAGAGATCAACATGTAGTAGTTCAAAAATGCTGGTGGTAGTGTGGGATTTTTGTGGAAAAGGTAATCTTGATTGCCTAGCCATTGGGCATATTGGGCAAAAGAAAGGTTGTTTTGGTGAGAAAGTCACAGGTATAGAGGATATGCCTTTCATTTTTACAAAGGGTACATGACCAAGTCGATAGTGCCACAGTAAATCCATGCTATCAGCAGGAAAAGAAATGAAAGATGTGCCAGCAACATTATCTTTATTATTAACAAGAGAGGAACTGATTACATTTGAGTGAGAAGTACATGAAAGAGGAACACATTGAATCTTATTGCTAGATAAAGGAAAACATGAAGTAGGATGTTGTTGGTGTTGATCATTGTGGCTAGTCTTTTGTAAACAATCTGAGCAAAGGAAGTAGAGACCATCATGTACTTTACTAATCTCCAGAGGCCTCTTCAGTGAAGCGGCCTGCAGTAGACAAGAAGTGTTAGAAAAAGAAACAGTACATTTGAGATGATTTACTAGAGAATTGATGGAGATTAAATTGTATTTGAAAGAAGGGGCATAAAGTACTCCGGACAAAGTGATCTTGGGGGTAAGATGCACACTACCAACCTCTGTAACTTTGACTCTATATCCATTTGGTAATCTGACTAACATAGGACAGGGTAGAATGATCATATTCACAAGGTGATTTTTGTTAAAAGTCATATGGTGGGATGCTCCTGAGTCTAATATCCATAAATCAGTCCTTGTTTTGAAACATTCACATGAGAGTTTAACAAAATCAGGAGAGGAAGAGCAAGCAAAGATACCTGCAAAGTTCACAGCTCCACATGTTCCATCATTTTGATTTGCCACAGAGTTAGAGTCCTGGAACTGGTTCAACAAATGAGCAACTTGGTCATATTGTTCCTTAGTGATACTGATATTTTCATTTCCTTGAGCATCACTATGAAAATCTAATTCCCTTTTCTGTCTACCAACAACTTCATCACAAGATATTCTTACAGAGTTTACTGCTCCACCCTTAGTGTTATGCCTTTGATTTGAGTAAGTATTATGTGACTGATTTCTTGAATTGTACTGATCACGATTAAGAGCTTTCAGATGCTGGTTTGTACCAGATGGGTAACCATGTAGCCTGTAGCATTTGTCTTTAACGTGACCTGGCCTTCTACATAATTCACAAAAAGGTCTCCCTCTAGGTGTTGTGTTGGGAACAGAATAATTTGTTTGAAAATTTCTTCCTCCTGAACTTGATGAACTCGCTATGAGGGAACTACTTTCAGCAAACATTTGGTTGTTGTTGGGCTTGAATTCCCTTTGTTTCTCTTCTTGTACTAATAATGCAAAAGCTTGTGCCATAGAAGGTAAAGGATTCATCATCAAAATACTTCCCCTAATTGTGGTATACACCACATTCAAACCCATGAGAAACTGAATCAGACGTCTATCTTGTTCTGCCTTATGAATATTAGCCTTAGCTCCACACACACACACAATTGCACTGATTTAAAACACATAAATTGTTCAGCTCTTCCCAAAGCTTCTTCATGCGAGTATAGTATATAGTGATATCGAGAAAACCTTGATTAAGATCATTAATTTCCTTCTGAGTCTGATATGATTCTGCTCCATTTGTTTGATCATAACGATCCTCCAGTTCTATCCATAGTTCCAGAGCATCATTGACATATTCAACACTGTCTGTAATATCTCGACTTAGAGAATTGAGAATCCAAGAGGTAACCATATCGTCGCACCTCACCCATTGACGATAAGTGGAATGATTTGCATTTGGTCTCTTACACTCACCATTGATGAAGACTAGCTTGTTCTTCACCGACAAAGATCGAAGTACACTACGGCGCCAAGAGTGAAATCCAGTGCCATTAAAAGGAACAGGTACAAGTACTGCACCAGGACTATCTGAGGGATGAATGTAAAAATGACTTCCCGTATCAATTCCAGATGAGGTAGTGCTAGCTGAATCAGTGCTAGCAGATGTGAGATTTACCATTTCTAATCAGAAGAAAAATCGAAGGAAAATTGGGGAAAAGAGAAGATTTGATGCAGAAATTAAAGACGAAGAGAAAGAGGAAGAACAAAGTGCCCTTGCTCTGATACCATGTTAAGATGAGAGGTTTGAGAAGACGAAACCTCCATTGATGATGAGAGCATAAAGCTTGATTAGAGAAGAAGAATGAAATTCTGCATTCTAAATTAATTGTGTACAATGGTAGTTCAGACTTGTATTTATACAACTGGATGAGAAAAATATCTAAAAGTTCTAACTAACTGAAAGAAAGCAACTACCACGTGATTTGACAGCTAACTAACTAATTCTAACAGACTCGATGACTCGATGAATTAATTAATATGACGTCTACACTAAATTAACTAATTCTAAATGTATCCACACCACTTAATCTCAATAATAGCCACACACTAATTTTAAATAAGGTAAAAAGATAATTAAAAATAATATTTTTATGGCCAAACATGACCTTAGTCATCTAACGTTCTTTTCACGTTCGAAGCCTAACTGACACGGTTTTCAAGTAAACGAACCAAAAAGGAATATACAATTTGAATGAGACCAAATGATCAGATATATGTCCCATTTATATGACTTTATAGTACGTTTGAAATTATGACACAATTGTAATTACATTTGACTATCTAGAAATTGACATATAATTATTATTTTTTCATTGGAAGGTCATATATGCTTGATAATTATTTTCATAAAAGACGTACAGTTTAGAATATATGTGGAGAAATATGGTTTTAACACTTTGAAGGCGTAATCAAATAAATAATTGTGACCAATATAAGTTGCGGTAGGATGATAATCGAGATTTATTCTTATTCTTAATTAGAGATTTGAGATTCGAATCTCTTAAATTTCAATGCAGATATTTTTAACCACTTATGATTTTGTATCTTCCTAAGTTAAAGTGTATGATATAATCATATCGCCCTTCTTAAATTGTAATCATTAAATTCAGATTCTGATCGAATAACTTCATTATAATAATAAATAGAAAGGACAATTATTTTTTTAAAATTATTTTGGTTTTCCATTGGTATGAGGTACCGAAACTAAGATTTGACTGAATTCGAATTCATGCATTACATGCTATATTTTTAAGGGCCGGCCAAAAAAAATTGTTGGGCTAAAACAATCCAAAAATATTCTTTCGGTATGATAATATTTATTTTTGGACCAAATCCACATGATTTTCCATAGAAAACTTCACACCTATAAAAATTTCACTACACCTTTACACATAACTTCCATTTCTTTTCAACTATCAATATAAAAATAAGACTATAAACATTTTTCACAGAAAATATTCTTTTTTCGTACCGATCACACCCTTTTTGAAAAATATTTTCTTCCGTACCAAACACATCATTAGTTCATGTTTCTTATTTTGATTGAAAGTTGTGTCGATGTAGATGTGAAGACATTAATATGAAAAGACAAAATCTAAAATTGTCGTTTAATATGAAACGTGTTTCTACAAATTGAGAAAAACTTTAAAGAATAACACTTCTCTTAATAAAAAAATAATAGAAACTTTTTTTAAATTCCTAAAAGAGATATATCCCAAGTTCTTTAATTTGAAAATAATTTATCTTTAGTTGTATGATTATTGTTTTAGCAATAGCAAGTAGTTTTCTTTCTAAGATTTTCTTTTAATGTAGTAAGAAAATTAAACGATGAAATTAAAAGATCTTATTTGTGCAAATTAATTCACTTATATTTTCGCGGTACAATTTTCACCATTATTTTGTTGGAAACGATGGATGATACTTGTTGTAATCATGCTACATTTTTACACTGTATATGTAGATACTGACCCTTGTATACCAATAAAGTCCAAGATAGGAATGGTTCCCCTTTACCCTTCTTTATTTTTGATGGTATTGGTAATTCATATTATTAGATTCATCAAAAAGAGTTCAATTTAAGTATCATTACGACTTAAAATTTGCCTTAATTTAGATCGGATCAGACTCTTCTTTATTTGAGCTCCTCTAGACACGTAGACCGGAGATTTTTTAGGATCGTGATATGACATGTGCCAAACTTTTAGTGGAGCTACTTGGACTAGTTCACAACATATTGAGTCCCTTTAACTTTCTTTATTTTCAATAGTATTGGTGATTCATGTTATGAATTAGTTCGTTTAACGGGTTCAAATTAAGTATCATAATAACTTAAGATTTGTCTTAATTTAAATCGGATCGGACTCTTTTTTATTTGAGCTACTCCTAAACACTTAGATCGGAGATTTTTGAATTGTGACACGACATGTGCCAAACTTGACTTAGATTATGGTGTTATAATTAGCAAATCTAGATTGTTATGCAATTCGATAAAAATTAAAGAAGCTTCAATGCATCGATCGAGTCAATTCTTAAATGAATTTTAAGTAGACTAAACTACCTACTATATACATTATAAGTCCCATGTGCTTGTGTGATACATGTGATACAATAGGTCAAAAGTTGATAAATACTACCTCTCTCTCTTCTTCTTCTTTTTTTATTTTTAAAAAACAATTAGAGCGTTCATATCAGTTTTTGCATACCTTCTCTAGTTTATGGAATATATGTCATCTCTCATTAATAACATATAACTATATCCATCAAAATTGAAACGGATAAAAAAAAATTTGTCTAATATTTTATCTCTATTATAATTTGGATATGATTATAACTCTTTGATTGATATATACAGTATATACTACTATTTGCTTGTCCTTTGCTAAATTGTTTTGGTCCACTTTTAATCACTTCATTTAGGCACAAAGCTGTAGTACATTTATGGCTTTTGATTCATAGTCCAACTTAGTGTGGGGGTCAATTGATACTACATAAGTACAAATCATCATGATATGTGACAGCTCATATATATATGAAAAATCGAGAAATTTGGATAATTTTTAAAAAATGACCTGTAAATGTGAAAATATGCATTAAAAATGATGTAAGTAAACGTGATGGTTCCCCAACTCATTACTGAGGTCCTCATGAAGTTTTTTCAGAAAAAAAATTTGGATGCTCTGGGGCGCCGTATCCATGGATTAATACACACAAAAAATGAAGAATTTGGGTAATTCCTAAAAAATGACTTGTAAAATGCGAAAATATGCATTAAAAATGATGTAAGTAAACGTGATGGTTCCCAACTCATTACGGAGGGCCTCATGAAGTTTTTCAGAAAAAAATTTGGATGCTCTGGGGCGCCGTATCCATGGATTAATACACACAAAAAATGAAGAATTTGGGTAATTCCTAAAAAATGACTTGTAAATGCGAAAATATGCATTAAAAATGATGTAAGTAAACGTGATGGTTCCCCAACTCATTACGGAGGTCCTCATGAAGTTTTTTCAGAAAAAAAATTTGGATGCTCTGGGGCGCCGTATCCATGGATTAATACACACAAAAAATGAAGAATTTGGGTAATTCCTAAAAAATGACTTGTAAATGCGAAAATATGCATTAAACAACTATGTGAGTATACACGACAGTTTCCTAACTCATTACAGAGGTCCTCATAAAACTATTTCAGATTTTTTTTTTTAATATGGTTTGTAAATTATCAGATGGAGTGAAGTTTATCTACACATTCGAACAGACTATAGATTCTCTTGTCAATCCGAAAAAATACCATAAATCCGTCTTTTAACCAATTAATGGTCTCAAATTTTCTTATGATATCAATACATTTTGTTATATTATAACAATTAACAGGTTACCTAATTTGTTTAATTTTTAAATTATTAATTCAACTTATCACAAAAGATCACTTCTAGTTATTCTTTTAAGTAAGTTGATAGTACATAATTTTTTATTTTTATCTTAATAGTGTATGGAGTTAAACTCTTTCTGAAGAAACCCCTTTAATTTGGCACCCTCCCTACCCAAATAATTTTTCTAAAAAAACGAGTCCTTTTCTAACTCAAAAATTTCAACAATGTAAAATTAGAACTTTTGGTTAGATAATTATTAATACAACTAGATAACCTATAGGAAGAAAATAATGAAATGATCCCAATATTACCCTATTCTAATGTGTCCATATGATTAATATCTAGTTCCAATTAATTATTCTAAAATTTATACCTAGCTATATAATATATATAGTGTACGTGCACTTATGGGGTTAAAAAAAATAATGCACTTCCACAATAAAATTTATTGCATCTAATGAGTTGTAACATAATATAAAAATTTGAATCTTGAAGCTAGTATTAATTACTATTGAAATTTTCTTCATTTTTTATTACTTAGTAGTCAAAATAATCGTCCGCTGTTTAATTTAGGTAGGCTAGTTAATGCATAAGTAGAAAATGTGAAGAATAAACTATGTAAAATCAAATATAATTATTTTTGTTTTTTCATCCGTTCAGTATTCATATTGGGGTTCGACTAATTCAAATTCACGTTGGATATGACGTATTAAGGAAATAAGTGTGTTCCCTATAAGATTTGTTTTTTCATTTTATCTTAAACTCAAGACCTATATTGATGAAATATTCACGTGCACATGTCACATAAAAACTAACTAAGCAAACCTTGAAATGTTGTTATAATAAGATTTGCTTGTATTTATCTTATTATTGCTCAATTTGTTGGAACATTTATAACATATAAATATAGAACTGTTTATTTATTATATATGTCCATCGATCGGAATTTATTGAGTGTACTTGATGATATTGGAAAATGAGAATTTTCGTTAATTTTTTTTTAGGAATTCCTGATATATAATTTGTCATAAACGTTTTCTATGAGCAAATTTTCGATGAATTTTTAAATGTAAATTTTCATTGTTTTAGTAGTATTGAATTGCGCTCGAGATAGAAAATCATTTAATTTCTTGGTGTTATTAGCATATACTATCAGTTTAGCATATAGTTATTTATTCATTTGTTTGTTTTTTCCTTTTGTGATTGATGTGATCCTAATAAATTTAGTAGCTAGAATTTGAAAATTTGAACATTTACAGTTAGATAATTACTGTGAATTTAAGTTGTGAAAAGATAGTTTATTTATTACTACTATTTACTAGCATGGAGACCACCTAATTACATTTTCACTCAAAAATGACTTTTGACTTTTCATCCTTCACATGCAAATCAACATCATCATTTTCATTTTTAAAAAAAATTCTTGATTAACCAGCATTCTGTCTCATATAACAAAATTAGTTTAATCATCATTTATAGAATTTATCTTTAAGTTTAGCTGGTATCTTTCCGATATGTTGTGTGAGGAGTCACACGAATTCAATAGTTTTTTCTCAAACTATATATACTAAATATTAATAAAATTTGATTGATAACCAATCAGTTATTATCTTTTATCAACTTAAATCATGAATATTTAAAGTCGTTACAACAACTAATAAATTTTAAATTTTGAATTTACCTTAGCATAATATAACTACTCTACTAATGTAATAGGCTACAAATCACACTTGAAAAGTAAATCATATTACGTAAGCTTCGTATTATAAGCTTGACCAATAAAGCATGCAGAGAGAACTCCGAACATGAGACCCTTTTTGAAGAAATACTTATCACTCTATCATAATTCTTATCGATAATTAATTCCTTGTTGCCGTGGAGTGATCAATGTTGAAATTCCCTCAAAAGCTTTATTTGACTTTAGTGAGTCTACACATGAAAAAAGTAGAGCCAATTAAAACTATGGAACAATTTATAACTAACTCAAACTCATTAACTATTTTTCAAAAAAAAAAGGTGTTGTTTTATGTTGATACATATGTGGTTCAAAAGATTTAAGCTTAATTCAAAGATAAGAATAATTTTTTGAAAGCTAATGGTCATGTGTTTTATGCTTATGTATAATCCAAATTCATTTTGTTGGAAAAGAGATAATAGTTGAAGCATATATTGGTGCCAAATTCTTCAAAAGCATGATTTGAGATTACAAATCATGAGTTTATATTTTGTAAAAAGAATATCCATCATTTTAAATTTTGCAAAAAAAGATTTATGCTTGACGTAAAAAGATTGTTCGTACATGTGAAGGGATTCAGGATTGTATTAAAGAATAACTAGTTACTACTAATGATGACTAGTGAAATTTTATAAAATTATGTCTTTGTAAGTTTGTAATCGCAAACATTTATTTATAAAAGGAACATGGATATATGTGATTTATCAATGAAGTAGTTGAGAACCCTGAGGTCTCAGATTCAAAACTCGGTGGAGACAAAAAACACTAGGGTAATATTTTCATCTGTCTTAGTCTTGGTGGACAGAGCTACCTGTTACTTGTTGTTGGTAGGAGGTGGCAACTGGAAAGTATCTCGTGAAATTAGTCGAGGTGGACCAAAGCTAGCCCGGACACCACAGTCATCAATTTTATTTTATTTTATTTTTATGAATGCAACATTTTATAATGTTTCGCTCCATGGAAATTGTGATATATAATTTTTATGTAAATGAAAAATACAGATTTTATGTTATGATTTCATATTAAATATCCAAACAAGCTCGAAGATTGCGAAAACAACGTAACGCAAGAACGTACTTTTGTGGCTCTATTATTAGTCAAACATAAATGATTTCGTAATTAGATTAATTACTTTGATTAATTTTGCTTATGCTAAAAGCAACCATCAAAATCATTGAATCTTAAACCTATTGACACTAAGATTTCATTTTTATGAAGAAAATTTTGAATCAAGCGTTTAACGTTTTCTTTTGTGGCAGAGAATTGGCCTCGTAGATCAACCCACCATAAAATCAAAGAATTTAACATATACTTTTTCTTCTAATTTATGTGATAGTATTTGACTGATATGATATTTCAGAAAAAAAAATAAAAATTATAATTTAAAATAAGTCATAAATATTTATATAACTAAAAATCACTTTATTAAAAAATCTGGTTTTAATATATGCATATATAAGTATTAAATATAAAACTCATAAATACTTTTATATATATAAGTATTAACTTCAAAACTCAATTCTTTACTTTAGATTAGTTATTTTTAATTTTTTTCTGTATTGCTACAAACTATTGTGTAGGGAAGACTTGTGAAAAAGGAGGGTCCCTTACTTTCTTTTTATTTCATTATTAAAAAATATAAGTTCAAAAATCAAAACTATTAAAAGATTTTAAATTTGAGTCATACTGAATATGAAGACATCTTTATTAAGAAATATATTATTTCAATGTAAGACTTTTCTAGACGAACTTAAATTTAATTGAATCTCAATACAGATATCAAACATTGCATTAAAAACTAAAAGAAAATAATTCCAAAGTGAATAGATGTGTTGTGGTAGCTTGACATTGTTAGGCTAGTTGGAAAAAATATTGAGTCCCACATTTTAATTATTAATTATTAGATTAGAAAGAACATCATCAAGCCTTATAGAAGGATAGGTCAAACCAAATTCAAGAAGAGATAGAGATAAGTTTCAATTGGCTGATCACTCCCTCCTATGTTCGTAAGTGTAAGTAATGTTTGGGCGATAATTAGTCAGGTAAAAAAGAGTCCCAACAAGAAAAAGAAAGTTTCAAAGGAAAATCTTTAGAAATTAAGAGTGTGTTTGGTACGGAGGAAAATATTTTTAATTTTTCTTTTATGTTTGATCAGTTAAAATGTTTTTAAAAATATCTTCAAAATAAAGTGTTTTTTTCAAATAAATTAAATAAAAAAACATTTTTTCCCGAGAAAAGAAGAAAAAACAAGTTTCATAAATGATAGCAAACTCATAATCCCCCTCCCCACCCCTAGTGCTCCCCATCACCCCATCCCAATATACTAAGGGTGTCATTCAAACCTCCTTTGGCGAAAATTATATTATTTATACATGGTTAAAATATTTTTTTTATGTATATATTGTCGATGTTGAATCCCCTTCGACTACTTCATGTGTCTATTTCTACAGATTTTGAACCTTCTTATTGAAAATTCTGGCTCTGGTGGGCGTACAAACACCAGAAAATAATTATTTCGAAGATAGTATTTTTTTATGAAACGTCTTTTTTCTATCAATCAATAAACAAGTCTCAAAATTTAAGTACTATACCCTGTTAAATCAAAGAATGGTAGGGGCTGTTTTTTTCATACTTACTATATATATATAGACACATATATACAAAATTGGAAGGTAGGAAGTCACATTCAAATCTTAGTTTAGAAAATAAATTGAATGAAACAATAAGTAGATTTTGGCCCCCTCTCATTGGCACACAAATTAAAACTAGTTAAAAGGTAGATTTTCTGTCAATTTTGCAGGTGCATTTTATTAATGCAATTGATGTTAGTTCTTCATACTTGCATTGGTACAACTTTCATCCAAATATCTTGTAAAGAAAGAAATTAAAATTTTGAATTTATGAGTTTTGAATTCTAAAAATATATAGCTTTTAGATTTTCGATGAATTATTCATATGTATTACATAATTTTTTAAACACAAATCTACTAAGTTATGTTGAACTCGACCTTCGCCCAAAATTTTAAATTTTTGCTACTTTATATTTTTTTTTCTTCCATTGTGAGGCGTTAGGGTATTTTGTATGAAGGAAAATATTATTTTTTTTTGAAAAATAAGTGTACGTTAGTTTTTTTACTTAGGCGGGGATTAAGATATACAAGGCCGAGAGCGGAGTGAGAGTGTTGGAAACGAAATAATGAACTTGCAATATTACTTAAATAACTTTAGACAAAGCTAGAGAGTAAGAAATATTAAAGTAATTCTAAGAGGCCATAGAATGCTTACTATCCATTAAGGCATGTTTTCTAAAATGTCTAATATTATATTTTTGGAGCTCTTTAATACTACACATTATTTTCTTATCGATAACAATAATATAATCAATATAATTTTACAAGTAAAAAAGTCTGGAAAGAATAATGTAGATGTAATTTTACTTCTATCTTATGAAGGATCTAAATTACATTTCGTCCACGATAATTGTCAACTCCTGACTTTTTCCTCCAAAACAATAACAAATCAAAGAAAAAAATATTTAGAGATAAATTTCACAAAAATAAAAAGTGATAAATCTCATTATAATAAAGAGTTAAAAGAAAATGGTCCCCTCAAAATTACTTGTAAAACCTCAAATGATGAATATTTTGAAAGTTATAGCCAAAAAAATAGGGGGATAAAAAGAAGTGTAAATAATTACACTATTTAAATGATTGCATTATCACTACCATCTTCAATTATTTAGCTTTCAAGTAATATTACAAAACTTTATGTTAGAAATAAAGGAGCAGTTGTAGCAGTATATTTCATAAAGTACAACTTTAAGAACCACCTCACCCAAAATTCAAGTCTAATAAATACTCTATCCTGATTTTATGATTTATTTTATATCATATTAATTTTTTATTTTAAAAAATTGTATTAAATCAAAAGCATAATACATAAATATGCTTTTTAATTTGGTTTCAGTTGATATATATGTCCTCTAACTTTGAGTGCGCACAAACATACACTTAAACTTAATACAAAATTGAACAATACATTCGTCCTATGTAGTGTCCTACATGAGAATATTGTGTCCTATGTGACATCCTACATGTATTATGTCACATGGGGCATGTGTGTCTACTTGTTCAATTTTATACAAGTTTGAATATCAGTTAAATCCAAGTTAAATGGTTTATTTATGTATTATGCCCATATCAAATAAACATCACATAAATTGAAATTCGTGTGCCGTCATCAATATAGATAGTGGTGCGGTGGTGAGACTGTTCTTCTCTTAATCAAAGCTTTCGTATTCAAATTATAGACATAAATTTTTTTTGTTGGAAGCATTATCACCATGGAAGGCACAGAAATGAGAGAGTGCAGAAAGGAAAAAAAAAAGAAGAGAAAGTAATTAAGTCTACTGCTGTTTCGTTTTAAGCCATTGGCGGCATGATCACAATTATTTATTTTTTATAATCAAAACATAAAATAAAGGAGGAGATTATAATGTGAAAAATTTAATTATTGTTAATATGGTGAAAAAATTTATGTAGCTAAATAACTGAGTTATTACTTATTAGTGTACTCTACATCACAAATTTTAGGTACTTGGTTGAATTTATATGATATTTTAATTGAATATGAAATTTAATAAAGGGAAAAATGATAAATATACTTCGAACTATCGTAAAAGGTATGCAGATACCCTCCGTCATACTTTTGGGACATTGGTGCCCCCACTGTCCAAAAATTAGAGCATATATACCCTTTATACTAACGGACATACATGTGTCATAATCTTATCCACCCATCCGACATTTATTAAAATCGGATCGACGGATAAAATTGTGCCACGTGTCCCTATTTAGTCTTCCGTTAGAGTGAAGGACATTTATTAAAATCGGATCGACGGATAAAATTGTGCCACGTGTCCCTATTTAGTCTTCCGTTAGTGTGAAGGACATATATGCTCTAGTTTTTAGACGGCAGGGGCACCAATGTTCCAAGAGTATGACAAAGGGTATTTGCATACCATTTACGATAGTTCGGAGATATATTTATCCTTTTTCCCTTTAATAAATATGAAAAGACTTTGTTAATATTTTAAAACCATCCTTAGAAAAAATATATTTTAATAGAGTTTTTGCTAACCAACATAAATAAAATGTTGATAATGTCATTAAAGAAATCTATCGTCATTTTTAAAAATGATGAAAAAGATAAATGTGTTATATAAATTAAGACGAAGAAAATTTTAAATTATAAATGTTTTCTCCTCTTCAATTTCTCTTACATAGTTTAAAATTGAAATTCAACTTTGTTTTTTTTTTAAGGGAGAGTGAGTAAGAGAGAGAGAAAAAAAAGACCACCCTTTCTTAGTTTTTTGTTCTTTCTTTTTTGCCAACCTACAAATCAAGAAAATCAAGGTTATCTTATAAAAAAGCCAAAACTTTTGTATTCTAAAGAAAGTATGGTTGCAAGGCTGAAACTTAAAGGGATCGACAAAAAGGCATCATCAAAACTGAAGCTTGCGGCATAACAATACAACAAAGTTCCTCCAAATTTTTTTAGAGCTCGTTCTTGATTCTATGGAATTGTGTCTTATGTAGACATCCTTGTGATATGGGTTGTGTGTCTCAATTAAATATAGAAAAATGGCCGAATTTTTTTCACTAGGAGGAGGAGGAGGAAGAGAAGCAACAAGTAGTCAAGAATATCATCATCATCATCAAGAAACTACTAATAGTACTCACAATTGGTTCTTGTACAAACATCATGATCAAGAATTACCAACATACAAAGGTTTCGAACTATGGCAACAACAACAACAACAACCTCATCACAACGATGAGGAGCAAAATTACCAAATTCTTCGAAACCCCATTATTAATCCATTTGGATTAGATATTGGGCCTAGTAATGATCATCATCATCATCATGAGACTAATATGATGATGAGAAGTAGTACTATTACAATAAGTTGTCAAGATTGTGGGAACCAAGCTAAGAAAGATTGTCAACATATGAGATGTAGGACTTGTTGTAAGAGTAGAGGTTTTCAATGTCAAACACATGTGAAAAGTACTTGGGTTCCAGCAGCTAAAAGAAGAGAAAGGCAACAACAACTTGCTTCTTTGCAACCACAACAACAAGAAGAAGATAATAACAAGTCCAAAAGACAAAAAGATGATTCAAATGCCGGTAAAGTCTTTATCTTTCTTAATTTTCTTCATTTTTTTTGAATCGTTTTTCGTTGTTAATGGTGGAGCTAAAAATTTCATCATATATTCTGACAAGGGAATTTTCGAGAAGGTTACACTTGGATTTCCCCTTATGTTGAGGAGAGATCCAAGATCTTATACTCATATATCTTAATTCATCATTTTCTTCAATCGTTCTTTCACAGTAATGGTGGAGCTAAAAGTTTCGTCATTCTGACAAGAATATTTAAAAAGATTTGAGAACGTGACACTTGGATTTCCCTTATATTGAGGAGATTCAAGATTTTATATTCTCATTTTAATTTCTTATTTTCTTCAATATTCTTCACTATAGTGGCGGAGCTAAAAGTTTCATCACAAATTCTGACAAGGGGACTCAAAAGATTTGAGACGTCACACTTGGATTTGGATTTCCCTTATATTGAGGGGATCCAAGATTTTATACTCTCATCTTAATTTCTACTTTCTTTAATCGTTCTTCACTACCCTATATTGAGGCTAAAAGTTTTGTCATAAATTCTTACAAGGGAATTCACTTGGATTTCTTATCAGAATTTATGCTCTTATCGAATTCCTCTTTTTCTTCAATCGTTCTTCGTTGCAGTGAGGGAGCTGTTTTTATCATAAATTCTGATAAGAAAATTTGTAACAATTCGAGAATATCACACTTGGATTTACTTTATGTTGAGGGGATCCAAGATTTTATAGTCTAATCTTAATTCATCATTTTCTTTAATCGTTTTTCATTGTCGTCGCAAAGTCAGAAATTTTAATAGGAGGATCCAAAAAAAATCTTTGAGATTTAAACATGTATCTTTCTTATGTCAAGTGAATTAAAAAAAAATTATTCTTACGTATTATTTTTTTATTCTTATATATTTATATTATAAATTTACTTAATAAATATTTTTTTAAAATTTTTTTTAAAATTATTTTAAAAAAATTATAAACATAAAATTCTGACTCTTGAAAAGCTAAAGAGTACTCATAACTATTGCTAAATATATGATGATGAAAACTGAAAAAACTGAACTTCCCCTTTGTAGTAACAGTAAGTAAATCACCCATTAGCTTTTTCCCTTTATTTTATTTGTCTTTCTCTGTCTCATCATAACTGTTTCTTGGTATTCTTGACAAAAAAATTGTCAAAGAAAGCCCTAGTAGTGGTTCGATTAATTCAAATTCATACTATAAAAGTAAGCGGTAGAGACAAAAATAGGATATAAAGTTTATGAGTTTGAGGTTTAGTTTTAGTCCTTTTGAGTTATTTGGGTTCCAAATTGATCATTTATGTACATATTAATTTATTTTCTAAAGATAAATATAAGATTCAAACTGAAATTATTAGGTTCTACCAAACTCGTTTTTTACATTCTAGCTCTCACTATAAAAGTTACAATGCTCTTTACATTATAAATTAAAATTTTATTTTTAGAACTCGAACTTTAGACTACTGATTAGAGGTATTTGTAAATATACATGGTTTTATTTTGTCTAAAAACTTAGTGAAGGAAATTGGATCGGGTCACCCATGTGGGTCAACCCGGATCCATGTGAAGAGAAATATGAACAACTGTAATGGGTACGATTTTAGAGTGTGGTTTTATATGGTGTACTTCGTGTTTATATACATGTGATTACATTTTCTGACTAGTGAAACAATATTTAATGATCCTGCAAACTAAGTGTTTGATTAGATTTGGATAACTTCATCTCTAGCTCTTTAATTTACATGTGATAATGTTTACTTATTGAAACATGTTTTGCTAATTAATTAATTATCTTATTGTTTTTTTATTTTTTAATATTTTTAGGGTTAGAAGTTGCAAATAATTTTCCATCAAAAGTAAATTCAACAGCTGTGTTTCAACGTGTTAGAATGAGTTCAATTGAAGAAAATGAAGATCAAATAGCATATCAAGCTGCTGTTAATATTAATGGACATATATTCAAAGGAATATTATATGATCAAGGTGATAATCATGAGTACAATTATATGAATGGTGGTGATCATGACAGCTCATCGGGTGGCGATCTCGTGGCACGTCAGCATAATCTTAATATTACTGGCACCGCCACATCAGCCGTGAATGACGCGACTGTAGGGGGTGGCGGTGGTGCTTCCGCGGTGGCCGCAGAAGGATCATCACATTTTCTAGAAACTTCTTTATACTCTAGTGTTAACACTTTCGTGGCTGGTACGCAATTTTTTCCACCTTCAAGATCTTGAGATTAATTAATTAATAATATTTTCGATTAAAAAAAGAAGAAGAAGATATTTGACATTTGACAAATTTTGTTCTTGTAATGAGATCTAGTTAATTATGTTAATTAGCTAGCTAGCTTAAATTAGTTACTCTTAATTACTTAAGGGGTTGTTTGGTTGGTGTAATAGGGACATTTTTAATCTCCACATAATTAAGGTTCATTATTATTACTTCTTACCACTAATATTTATGTCTTGTTGCACTAATTTTCTTTATGTAATAGATGATATTTGCACTAGTTAAAAGGAGAATTTATGAATTAGTAATATGAATAAAATAACAATTAAAATGAAAAAGTTAACTATTTATTGTGATAATCATACATTTTATATGATTCACAGTTCAATGTAGTATGAGAGTAAATAGAGGTTTAACATTCAATTTTTACCGTCATTGATCAAATTTAAAGGAAAAATTAATTTTTATGTGTTTGACAAATAAAAGAAGAAAAAGAAGAATCAGACTAAGTGATATGTGAAGAGGAGTGTTAAGATATACAATAGATATAATTAAGTAATTAAATTGTGCTCTTTTTAATAGCTTAAACTTTTAATATATTGCATATGCATGCTTGAATTTTGTTAATAGGTTTTGTGAATTTAGAACTTCGAAATTCTCCCCAATAACGAGTAGATAGAACTAATTTTCTGCTTGAAATATATATATATATATATATATATATATAAGTTGACTGTATATTATATATTATATATAAAAATAGATTGCTTGTTTCTTAGGACAATCAACAATGACAAACATCTTTTCCTCCTTATTTTCAGTATATGCATGTCTATCAAATTGCATGAATCATGTTCATGTTTGAAATTTTGTTACATAGAAATATAATAAAAATATTTGTTTGAAATTTTTGATAATTTTTCATTAAGATATACTCTCTCCTTATTTAGTATTTACTTTGTTTTATATGGTATCTCCATTATTAAAATATTTGTAATCTCTAAAAACAATTACTACTATATGTAAAATGTAAACAGAATAATAAAGCTTGTCTTCAGGGGCGGACCTAGGTTGTGTTTAGGGGTTCACCCGAATCCTCTCGGTCGAAAAATTACGTTATATATATAAGGTTAAATTCTGATTTTATGTGTACATATATTAAAATGAACCCCTTGAAAATAAGTGAGAAGCTTTAGCTCAATGGATAAGGGGTTCAACAGTGGCTTTTACGTCTTGGGTTTGAATCCCATGCATAGTAATTTCTCTCCTCTTATTATTTACCCTTTTTAATGCATGGAATTGGGCTCAACTTTTGGACTTGGATCATCTTCTCTTTTTCATTATTTTTTCTCTTTTATGTCATTTTTTCTCTATATTTTTAGATATTGGTGCATCAATGAGATACCTTGTACAAAAAGCATGTCAGGGTTACTACGTTCACCGCGCACTTACATTACCACATGGGCTTCTTCTTTAAATTTCGAACCCCCTGAGCTTAATTCCTGGATCCGCCACTGCTTGTCTTGAACTTTACAATGACATACTATTTCCTCCATTCACTTTTACTTGTCACCTTTGAACTTGGTACACCTATAAGAAAACAATAATTGGACTTGGTGGAGCGGATGCAAGGTGAATTGAGGCTTAACCCACAAATTTTTCAATAACTCTCATCCTATCCCGCATAATATTATGAAGCATTTTTATTTAGTTCACTTTCATGATAGCCAAACAAAATGAAATTTATAAAAGTTACAAGAAAAAATGAAGTTAGTCTAGAAACTACTCCCTCCGTCTCTATTTACTTGTCAAATATTTTCTACTTTAATTTTTTTTTACTTGTTATTTTTGACAAATCAAGGAAGGATAATTTTTTTCTTTCTATTATACCCTCAATTTATTAATATTAAGTTAATGTCTTTAGAAAAGGTAGTGAGTAGATATATATAATATTCTATCAATTAATAGGAGTAAAACGGTAAACTCACTATACCAATTATTATTTTCTTAATAAATATGTCAAGTAAAAAAGAACTGAATGAGTAAAAAAAAAAAAAAGCCATTACCATGAATTCTTCATAAATGGTGTTATTCCTGCATAACAAACCTTGCCCTGCCCGGCCTTGCATTAAATTTTAAATTAAGGGTGTGTTTGGTATGAAGGAAAACATTTTTCGGAAAATGTTTTCCAATTTTTTCATGTTTGGTTGGGTTAAATGTTTTGGAAAATGTTTTCCAAATCAACTCATTTTCCTCAAATTCAAGGAAAATGACTTCCCTTCAAATATCAAGGAAAACATTTTCCAAAACTTTCCACCAATTTCAAATTACAACTTTTTTGTTGAAAAAATCAAAAAAAAAATTTAATGAAAAAGTAAATTTAAAGCTTACTTTAAAAAAATATTTTTCAACTTCAATTTTTTTATCCCACCCTCACCCGACCCACCCCCTCCCTCCA
>NW_006238968.1:2168395-2230577 GCF_000226075.1 Solanum tuberosum
AAAAAAAATTTAAGTTTGTTTTTAAAAAATATTTTTAATTTCAAAATTTCATTTTTTCACCCCTACCCTCGACTCCCCCTCACCCACCCCCTACCACACCCCCCCACGCCCCAAAAAAAATTTAAGTTTGTTTTTAAAAAAAAAATTCAATTTCAAAAATTATTTTCTACTCTAGTAAAAATAAAAGATATTTCTCAAAAATATTTTTTCATTCATAAATCAAACACTAAAAATCTTTTTCGGAAAATATTTTCTACTCACCAACCAAACATGAGAAAATATGTCAAAAATCAACTTGTTTTCCAGGAAAACATTTTCTAGGAAAACATTTTCCATGGAAAACATTTTCCTTCATACCAAACACACCCTAAGTCATTTCAATCCACCTCGCTTCACTCCACTCGCTTAAGTTGAATTTACTTCGTTTAGCATTCATCTCGTTCAATTGTCACCCCTAAGGATTGGTATAGAAGTCTTGTATATGCATGGACGAATTTACCGTATATGTTATAAGTTTGACAGAATTTATCTAATTATGACTTAAATTAATTCTATATTTGAAATATTCTCTTCCTTGATTTTTTCTAATTTGTTATTTTTTAGTTATATCATGTTAAATTAAAAAAAAAATACATAAATCAACCCCATATCAAACTAAAATACTGACATTTTTAATAAATATTGAAAGTGTGGCTAATGAATTCTATTAAAGGCTAAAATATTATTGATTTGAAAATTTTCCCGAATTTTAAACTGCTCCATTTCTGGCTGGTGGTGTTAGAGTTGACGATGCAACCAACACAAGCCCAATTAGTGATACCAATGCAGAGAAAAGCCCAATGAGAAGTTAGGGCCCATTTTCAGTCAGAGGTTCAAGCTTATAAATTTTAGGGACATTTACAAGAGTGTTTATTCAACAAAATATAACGGAATATTGATTTTTGTATTCGATTTTAGAGATCCATGAGCCTGAATGCCTCCACAATACTGTGATATTGGCCATTTCGATAAAACCCTCGAAAATTGAAGATTCAAAGGAAGGAATTGATGACCAAGATGAAGGTTTCAATATCAGATTTAATAACATTTATAATTTGGATTTTTAGCAAAACTGGTAATAGTTGATACAAAAGGATCCACTAAATCCATTTTGTTTGTTAATTTCCCATAATTTACTCATCTAATTAAGGCAATACGTTACAACATTTAATTCAAAAGTATTTAAATCAGGTATCTCGGTCTTCTAAATCCAACAGATACACATATCTAAGGTATCGAGATACGTGTATCCAACGGCCAAAAATGGTATAAACATAATATCAAAACTATCGAAATTCCTAGTAATTAGGATCTAAACTAGTGGATTTATGTAGTTTACCCATTCCTAATTCCTAGATAAAATTGACATGTTTTTAATGATCAAATACTTAATTGAAAAAAATATTTGGGCAAGTATTTTTAAATAAATAATTACTAATTGAGAAAATTTCATAAATAGCTAAGAGTTGAAACATAATGAGCTTTCTTAGCTACAGTTGCCTAATTACGTAGCGTAGCTATAATTATCCTATGCATCCGCTGGTTAATTTCATTTTCAGCTTCATGGAGGTCTATCTACATAAAATTTCTTTTTCTTTATTTTGTTCTATGCTAAAACAATATATATCGTGCAATATGCGTTACAGATAAAATATTCTACACTCAACTGTTTTTTTTTTGGGAAAGAGAAAATAAAAAGATACTATTTCAATTGGCACGATTTAATCAATTTTGACTCCATTCATTTCAATGCATGTATCTTATTTTTATTTTTTAAAAGTTTGTTTTTTATTATGTATATTTAACAAATTCTTAATTTCAATGTATTTATCTTAATTCTTAATGGTATTCATCATTTCTAGAAATGATATGACATTTAGAAAGTAATTGTAACACTTGAACTACTGAATTATCATGGAAAATATTGATCACGAGTAATTAAGAATAAAGATAAAAAAAGAATGAGAAATTTAGATTCTGAGAATGGAGTTGAGAGAATCGGAATTAAACTCTTTACTTAATAATACACATAAAATCTTAAACTCGCAAATATAATTTATTTATTTTTTTCAACCTGAATTCAACACAAATATATTATTGAACTGTCTAATTCTCGAGTCTCCTTGTGGTTTAACCCCAGCGCAATAACTTGGTCAATCTTTGGATAATCCGTATTCACAACAATATGTATAATTTAGGACATAATTTATTTATTTTTTGTATTCTTTAATTTCTTGCTGAATCAAATTAAAATACATAAAATAAAATAGATAGAGTAGTATTTATTTCCTCAAAGTCAAAGCTAACCAAAGTAATGATAAAAAAAAACAAATATTTTAGAAAAAAATATCTTCCAAAATACTCTTTACTCCTAGTATTATATATATTGAGGAAGAACCAAGCTTTTTATTTAACAAAATTTAGGAGAAAACAAAATCCTAAAATCAAAACAAAAACCAAAATCCTAAAATCCTTAAAAAAAACAAAGAAATGGCAGAGGAGGGACAAGTCATCGGTTGTCTTGTTTTGAGTCGTTGGTATTTGTTATTGTACTAATTGTATTACTGTAGTTCTTGTTTTTGATATTCATCATTGTTTATTACTATTGTTTTCAATTTTCTATCCTAGTATGTTGTTTATTGTGTTTCGATTATCACACTATTTTGTTGTTATTGTTGTTCCCGTCTACCGTTGCAGTGTTTCCTTGTTACCTGTTGTATTTTCTTCATTGACTACTTCTTCTTTAATTTGTATATGCATTTATTGTACTTGAATCGAGAATCTTTCGAAAAAAATATCTCTACTTTCACGAGGTAGTAATAAAATATGTAAAATTTCAATGAATATATTATTGTTGTTTGATTAAATTTGTGGAGTTAAATCTCTTATATTCTGATTATTATTTATATTTCCATTTTTTTAATTTACTTTTGGTTAGTTAGTGGTTGATTTACCTTTTTGTTAATTGTGCAATTTGGTATGGTAATAGTTGGATTTGGCATGGGTTTCTCTCATTCAATCAAATGCACTATTTAGCCTTCTTGAAGTATAGATTTCAACCGAGCATATATAATAGTTATCATGTTATTGATTGTTATTGACTTATTGTAAGGCATACGATTTTACTATTTAATCATGATAAATTAATATAATCGCAAATAGTCGTGGACTTCACTGTTGCTTGGTGTGGTCCATGTCGATTTATTTCTCCATTCTTGGCGGACTTAGCCAACCTTTCTTAAGTTGGATATAGATGAATTGAAGGTAAAATGTAACATAATTTGAGTTCAATTTTAGGAATTATAATTTCGAATTCCAGATAATTGATTACAAGATTTAATGCTTCATGTCCTTTTTAGTCAATGATTGGGCTGTGGAAGCAATGCCAACTTTCATGTTCATCAAGGAAGGTAACATGGTCGATATAAGGTTGTTGGAGCTAAAGCAAATGAATTGCAAAATGCTATCGCCAAACACATGGATAGTGCATCAGCCTAATATTCATTATTTCTATGTATAGACGTATTCATGTATGTATCGTGTGTATGTACACACACTAATATACGTACGTATGTGGTGATAGAATTTATCTTTGTATATGAGCAAGAAGTAATTTAAATTTTAAGTCTTGTAATGAGCTTTGGGATTAATTATCAAGTTCTTGTTTAAGTATGAAGAATGAAATATTTATGTTGTAGTAATTTGACTTGTTTTCTCTTCTTCAAAAATCAATTTCTTACATATTGGTCTTTTTGTCTTATCAGTTTCAGAATCCACAGATTATGTCGTAAAATGGTAAAAAAATATAACTTGATTCTTATAAAACTTATGCCCAAAAAGGCAAAGGGTTCTCGAAATTTATGCCTAGCGAAATTAGATCATAGAAATATATACATTTTATGCTGCATAACTTAATTTCTACAAAATTTAGAATGAGCATGATAAACGTTCTCTAAATTTATACCTAGCGAAATTAGATCATAAATAAGAATGCTTTGGTCCACAAAAAGGTATTATGATCGCTGCGATCTTTTATAAAGCACTTAAAATAGAGAATTTATGATCATACAATCATAAATTTTTTTAATCTCATTGAGAAATTGATGCCTTGCTTCATATGTCTTAACACAATATGAAAATATTTATACTTCTTTTCATCACATATAGAAATATGAAATCAGCATAAACATGTAGTACACTAAGCAACCCAAGATGAACTCGATATATGATGATGATTACAAAAGAAATACATATAATGGATACACAATAATTAATATTTCTTGTTAATTAGTAGAGGTATATCACCTCACTCAAATTAATAAAGTGGAGATTATTATTTTAATTATTAATAAAAGGCCACTAGACGTCTGTCTAGTGATATAAAAAAAAATTTGTTAAAAAAAAGTCTATATATTTTAATTGTTTATTATTCTACAGTTCTTCCTAATCTCTCCCCTCAATCCCGTTAAAGGCGAAATATTTCCCATTTTCACCATAGATTTCGCGAACTGCTGGAAGAAAATCTCATTATTTTGAGCATACAATGTCACCAATTGTAATGATGCCATATTTTGTGTCACAAGAACTTGATCTGAATTCAACAAACCCCTTAAAACCAACAAGTTCTTGAAGTAGTTGTTATCAAATTTTGTTGGTGACACATAATCCAAGAAAAATAAATTTTGGTCACCTCCAAATCTTGGGCACATAGTGCTCAATTGTGCACCATAAAATCTATCTAAGGAGTAATCTGGAAAATAGTAATTCCCTGATTGACCATACAGTCTTTGTTTGAAGCTGATACATCTAGAATCTCCAATTGTGTGGGCCCCTGCAAAGAATACGCACCGACAGTGTAAAGAAATTTCTAACTAGTTTATTTTAGGGACTTTTATATGAATTGCTAGTCAGACTTAGTGTTTACTTTTTTTAAGCTAGTATACATAGATTATATATTCAATATACATGATATACGTATTACACATGAATTATATGTATATATTATACATCTGCGGACTAATTTTAATTTACTCAGTTGGGTAGACGTCTATTTAGGTTAAATAAGTAATACAAGTGATGTGTCGTAATAGGATAAAATACAGTGTAAACAAGTTGCATCTATTTTAGTCTGTTGTAATTAGTTACTTGCTTATTTTTTTTAAGTTACTAATCTTGATTAATATGGATGGTTATATAGTGTTATCTTTTCGATAAATTAATAGTGTAAATTTATTTGTCTAGTGCATACAAATTAAAGAAGTGAGGGATGATGACAAGCAAGGGATTGAAGAGTGGTTAAAGAAAAAGTAGTATTCCCTTCGTCTCCTTTTATTTGATTTTATTTAATTGAATATAAAATTTAAGGTATAATATTTTTTGAAATTTTTCTAAACAGTCAAATATATTTTATATGTAAATATATTAAAATGTATTTATTTTTGTGATACACTAAAGATATAATGTGTCATATAAATGAATAGTTAGGGTAAAAAATTACCTGACAAAGCAACCAGATCGACAAGATCAAGTCCTCTTGAATTGAATTTAGTGAAAATAGTATCAAATGTGTTATTGGGAGCAGGAATATCATTGTTGGAACCACTTAAACTAGCCTCTCTTGAGTCTCTTCTTCCCAATGGAACCTCCCAACTTGGTCCACCAGCCTGTACAAATAATAATCGAATTTAAGTTTTATACATTAATAATATAAAAATAATTATATAGTCAGATTAAGATAATTATAGATACCCTTTTGTTTTTATATTAATAATAGAGACAGTTTATTTGATTAGATATGTCACTGAAATAATGTGATTTTGTTCTATCGCTCTTTTCGTTTTGGATTTCGAGGATGAGTCAATTTTATGTTTATGAATTCTCTTGCCACGATTCCACAACTTATCTTGATTACTGAATTCATAATTATATTTCTATATATTTAACAAAAAATTTAATATATTGATTGTACAAGATTTAAATAAAAATTATTGAATTCGTTCAAATCGGTAGTAAACTATTATTTAGTCAAATTTATTATATTTGCTTGGCATAAAGTTGTTAGTACTTACTAAAACAGTAGAATCTCTTGCAGCAAGTGCTAATATATCAGCACAAGAGACAATTTGAGGGCATTCCTTTTCAAGTGCACATTTAATCTCATCAATTACTTCAAATCCACGTGCCGAATTCCTATTGGCATTTGATAATTTTTCACTTATTATTGTTCTACTGCTGTCCAAAAGCAAAGATGCATCACAACCCTGCATGATCATAGTATATAATGAAATATCATGGAAAATATTTAATAAGTAATCTACTGAATGATTATAGGTTCGAATTTCTAATCTAGCAATTTTAACCTTTAAATTCAAAACTTATAATAAAAATAATAAATTGTGATTCTGGTTAGGCTCAAACCAAGATCACAAGGGCGGATGCACTAGCCAATACCAGCAGTACCAAGTGTCATCTTATGCTTTCCATGGGTGCACCATTTATTATATTTAGTTTTTGTCAGTTTCTCAATATAGATATACATATATATACATGATTTTTTTCCGAAGTTAACATGTACACATGCACCCCTATCTATCCCCGCTGGGTCTGCCCCTGGGAAAGAATCAATCAATGTAGACTGACATTTGTGAAAAATATTTTTTGACTCACTAGAAAAGTCATTTTTTCATACATTACAAAACATACCAGATAATTTACGTACCTTGACAAAACAATCATGAAAATGAAGCCTCAACAAAGAGGCAGCCATTCTTGCTTCTTTGGCTACGGCCTTAGAAACAACAAACTTGACAATTTCTTTTGCTTTAGGGCATGACAAATCATAAAATTGTGGGTCCAAACAACCATAAACATAATATTTGGTCTTGCAAGACAAACATACAAAAGCAACAAGAAATAAAGTCCATGTTATTTTAGCCATGATGACTAAAGCTCTAATAATTAATCAAGGACTTGTTATAAATAAAAAAAAATAACTTTAACATATCAGAAGATTGGATTTTTATAATAAAATTGAGATACAATGAATGAGTATATATAGTGTTCAAAGGTTGAGGTGTCCGTTTGTTCTTGGTAGCTTAGAGTATTACGTGACACAACTGAAAGTTCGAGAGTCAATTTAATTTATTTTTTTAACAATTTATTTATATAAAAAATATTAATTATCGTGATTTATAGCTATTACTTTTTAAGTAGTGTTTTTAAATATATAAATTTTATTTCAGAAAAAAATAAAACTTTAAGTTTATATGTCCGAATTCACAATTAAAATTTAGAAGTTTTGAATTTCGAAATTTCAATTATGCCATGCCAATTTGAACGTAATTGTTGTTCATTTAGATTGGATTTGTACCTTTTGTAGTAAGAATTATAAAAAATAATTTCCACAATACCTTGCTTAGTAAAGTAGAAGTTGTGCTTTATAAGTAATAAAATAAATAATTAATTTGATCCGTCTTTATTCATCTACGTCTAATTTTCAAATTTTAGTAACTCATTTTAAATGCATTCTAGATAACCTTTACGACTCCATATCTTACTAATTGAGTTGATATATAATTAAGTCACGCAACATTTTTGAGAAAAGTCTCGCAATAACTTCTTTTTTACTATAAATAACGGAAAATTTATATTGTTTAGCTAAGTTAAAATTTAAGTTTTCCATCGTTATATGTTGACATTGTCTTTTTTTTACGTGTGTCCAATTTTTTTATATTTTGACACCATTTTATAAAATATATGGTCAATTAATATAGAGTATTGTTATAAATACATATATTTATTATTATCACTAAATCTATTAAAAAATGTTAAATACACATTTTAAAACCTATAACAATTAAATTATGGACATAAAATACCATATTGAAAGATGGTAAGTGCTTCATATGAAACAATTATTAACATTTAGCACACCAAGATGAACATTGGTACATAGGATGATTACAAATTGACAAAAAAAAATTAAAAAAAAAAAACATTGAAAAATGATAAAATAAAAACATAAAAATTACATCAAATAAAGACACAATAATTGAACTCTCTTAGTTCATTTTTCTACAATTCTTCCTAATCTCTCCCTTATGTCCCATTAAAGGTGAAATATTTCCCAATTTCACCATGGATTTCGCGAACTGCTTGAAGAAAATCTCGTTATTTTTAGCATACAATTTCACCAATTCTAATGATGTTTCATTCTTTGTTACAAGAATTTGGTCTGAATTCAATAAACCCTTTGAAGCCAACAAGTTCTTGTAGTAATTGTTATCAAATTTTGTTGGTGAAACATAATCCAAGAAAAATAAATTTTGGTCACCACCAAATTTTGGACACTTAGTGCTTAATTGGGCAGCATATTTTTTATCTAATGTATAATCTGGTAAATTTTTGCCTGATTGATTGTAGAGTCTCTGCTTGAAACTAGTACATCTTGCTTTTCCAATTGTGTGGCTCCCTGCACAACAATTTCTTCTAGTATTAACTATAGTAAAACAAGATTTAGCGACGGACAAATTTTGTATCTAAACAGTAAAAATTTGTTGCTAATCCTACTTAGTGATGGATTTCTCTTAGCTACGAGGAAATTAACAATGGACTAGCCAGCGAGGAATTCACGCTACTAAAAAATCACTATTTTTTCACTAAAGAATGTTCAGTGTATGTTCTCATAGATATTTTGATTGGATCTGTGAGAAAAGAAAAAAAAAATAGTAATGTTTTCATATGAAAAAATTAAGAAGTTTCTCACTATTTCAATGAGAATATGTTTTTCATCGTGCATTTTTCTAATAAGTTGGTTTGGTCGGAAATGAATAGGAAAATCGTGTTCTACAACAAAAATTTCTCACTGATTCACAGAAGGAAAAACCTTTGTGTCTAATAGTGTCATAACTAATTCCTATTTTATAGTCTGGATAAAAATTAAAATAAATTTAATTTATATATATTGATAATAATAAAAAAAATTTAAAAAAGTTGGGGGGAAAATAAGTGATTAAGGGTGGTTAAAGAAAAATATTAGGAGTAATTTTTACCAGATAAAGTAACAAAATCAACAAGATCAAGTCCTTTTAGCTTGAATTTAGTGAGAATGGCACTAAATGTGTTGTTTTGAGCAGGAATGTTATTGCAATTGTTGGAGCCACTTATACTAGCATCTCTTGCATCTCTTCTTCCCAACTTGGTCCACCAGCCTGCATAAATAATAATTGGGTTTAAGTTTTATATACTAATAAATAGCATAAAATAATGCAACTTTTTCTGTACCTATAATAAAGGCGGAATCAGGATTTTAGGGATCATTTGATTATCGAAATGGGATAAATAAAAATATTTTGTGAGATTAGCTATTTCACCTTCTATACAAATAGCTAATCCCATCATTTTTGTACAAAATGAATTCTAAAACTAATTGAAATCAAACTCTACACAAATTCATAACTCATCTTAATTACCGAATTCACAATTATACGTTATTTATACATATTTAATAGATTTATTGTTCTCATATATAAGTATAAAATATAATCAAAATTCTTAATTGATACTCTAGCTCTGTCCCAACTACTTTTTGTTAGGCTTAAAGTAGTTGTACTTACTAAAACAGTAGAATCCCTTGCAGCAAGTGTCAATATATCAGCACAAGAGACAGTTTGAGGGCATTCCTTTTCAAGTGCAGATTTAATTTCATCAATTACTTCAAATCCACGTGCTGAATTCATATTGGTGTTTGATAATTTTTCACTTTTCAAGGTTCCACTACTGTCAAGAAGCACCGATGCATCACAACCCTACATAAATAAAAAAGTTTGATCGAATCGAAAATACTTAAAAAGTCATAAATCGGAAATATTATAAGTCAAAAAGTACATATAATTTGATTTGACTATCTAATTATAAGCTTATTTATACACCCTCTTATTTTCTAGAGAGTAGTTTTTCGATGTTTAATTAGAGAATAATGGAGAACTTTTTCTTGTAAAAGGTATGAAAGATTGATAACAATATCAACAAACTTAATAGTGTTTGATGGAACTTTTGAGTATTAATTATTAAAAATTAATACAATAATTTGAAGTTATAAAAAAATTATAAAAGCAAATTTACCTTCCCCCAAAAGTGAGGGAAGTCATTTTCCCCACTTTTGTTGAAATTGTTTCTTGAGACATATTTCTGACAATCCAATTTGGAAAATGACTTATTATTTGAAAAAACATTTTCAATCATAAACAAAGTACTATATATTATTGATTCGAGTAAAAGTAATAATATCTACTCAAATGCTATCGTGGAAAGTATATTGATGAATCAAGAACATATAATAAATATCTTTACTATGGACACTTCCTAAGTGACACATATGAGGAAAAATGTACCTTAACAAAGCAATCATGAAAATGGAGTCGTAGCAAAGAGGCAGCCATTCGGGCTTCTTTGGCTACGGCCTTAGCAACAACAGACTTGACAATTTCTTTTGCTTTCGGGCATGACCCATCATAAAATTGTGGATACAAGTAACTATAATTATAATTGGTTTTGCTTGATAAACATAATATTGGTGCAAAAGCAAGAAGATATATGATCATAAAGAATAAACTCAAAACTTTAGCCATGTTGACAAGTTCTAATAAGGACTTCTTATAGAAAAAAGAAGCTTTAATATGTAATATGATACCTTGTTCATGAGTATATATAGTGTACAATGAGAAATATACTAAGATTTCTTCTTCTTTTTTTAAATTCGTTGTATTGAAAATGGGAATCATTTCAAATAAATTATATATCAAAATTAAAGACTTGAAATATTAAGAGGATTTCATATCTAAATTTTAAAACAGTTTAGAGGTGATTTTGAGCGAAATATCTTCTTCTGCTTCGTCATTATTCTTTGTTTTTTTTTTTTGTTTTTTGTTTTTTAAATTGGACGTACCGAAAATGTGAATCATTTTGAGTGAATTGTATATCAAAAGACTTGAAACATCGAGATTATTTTATATCTAAATTTTGAGACTGTTTATAGGTGATTTTGAGTTGATCGAAGTTGAATAGTCATTGTATACTTCATGTATAATTAAGCTATCTTCAGCCTTTTGAGTGTATCATAATGTATAGTCAATATATAGGTCATGTATAAGTAAGTTATATTGTATAGTCCGTGTATTTTGACAAGTTATATTATATAGTTAGTGTACACTCTCTGTGACTTTTAACTATTTTTTAATATAAATAAATTATAACTATATTTATTATGAAGTAATTACTTTATTATATATCTTTGAAACTAGCCCTACCTGATCCCCACCAATCCATTATGGTGGCTTAAAAAAATATTAAAAATTAAAATTAAAGAGTTATTAAAAAAAATAGACTTTGCTTTTAAACGTACTAAAAAGAAAATTAAGAGAAATAAATCGGAGCGGAGAGAATACTCCGTTATTTATTAGTTTTATTTTCTCTTTCAATTTGTTTTAAAAAGAAAGTTTCTTCCTAATTTAATATTCTTTTTGTTTATTTTTATTTGTCCACAATAGACTTTGCACACTCAATTAAAGTGTCAAAACGCAACTAAAGTATCTCAACTTTAGGAGTGTCATATACCTGAACTATCAATGTGTGGGTTTTTTTTTCTTACCTGAATTGAAAAATAATGTTTGTTAAAAATAATAATATATTTACTTTTTAAATTTTTTGAACCAAATGTAACAAAATCAAAAGTATTTAGTTTTTTTGAAATTTATTTTTGGACCAACGTATTGATGTAGGGCATTATTTATTAATTTCACATAATTTAATAACATATTTTTTATCTCATTTCCATAATAATATTAATAATTAAAGTTTCATCATGTCTTTTAATTTTTAATTATTTTTTTTTTGCACATACATGTGTTGAAATAAAATATGAATTTTCAAATAGTAATATTTCATGGCATAACCTTCCAAATTGCTGAATAAGTGCTGAGTAAGCTCATTTGTCACCTTTTGAATTAGGCCCTTTTTCAAAGACTATACATAAATTATTAGGTTTTTCAAAATTAAGTTTATATATATATATAGAGAGAAATAATATTCATAATTCGATCACTTAAAAATGTTGATACGTATGTTTTCTTAAAATGCGAGACTTGTAATCTCAAAAACAAAATAAATAACTTTCTACAACAACTGAAGATAATTTGATGGTGTAAAAAAATTTACACTAAAAAAAAAAAAAAATACTTTCTTCCTCTTAAATAATTTCTTTCTTCAAATAATTATTATATAACCAAAAATATTTAATAACTATCAACACTTATCAAAAAAATATGATTACCACGCAAATATGTTAATTTAATTATATAGTGAAAAAAATATTACATTAATTATATTATTTGATGAATTTTTTTTTTGTTTTGTTTTAAATTTGGCCCCGATTTAACACCGACCTCCCGCAATTAGTTAATCATATGCAAAAATGCAACTAGAGATTTTATATTATTTTTGTTTGGTCAAGGCTGTCATTTATCTGCACAAGATTGCACAAAATGCAAAGATAGATCCGAAAACTTTTATAATATTATTCTTTTCGTTTTAATTGGTTTATCTCATTTCTATTTGACACAAAATTTTGAAAAAATCCAAAACTTTTGTATTTATAGTCTTGAATTAAAGATATGTATATTCTTTAATTTTGTAATTTTATGTATGTCAGGTGAAAAACTAAAATTAAAAAATTATTAAAAAAATAATTTTTTTATATGAACTAAAAAAAGGTATGAGAAACAAATTAAAACAAAGAGAATTTTCTGTTTCAATTAATTTGTTTTATTTTCTCTTTCAAATTGCTTCTTTCTAAATTTTTTTTGTGATTTTCCACCCGGTGTTCGGTATCCACATTGGAGTTCGACTAACTTTGGATTCGCACTAGAAAGTCCCACATTGAGGGGTAAAACGCTCTCTCACAAATACGACTCCATACCAAGGCCTTTTCCTAATTTAATATTCTCTTTAGTTATTTTTTCTTGTCCATGATAGACTTGCACACTGAGCAAATGGTCAAAAACATATATAAAGTATCCCAGTTTTTTGAGTTACATATCTGAACCATCAATGTGTGTAAGCTTTCTATATAAATTGAAAAATAATGTGTTTAAAAAGAAAAGAAACGATATGTTAATTAGGAAAATGATATAATGACCCAAAAGTAATAATAGAAGCATTTTTAGATCGATATATTGATAAGTGCATATGTTAAAGATTTATTTATTTTAACCCTTTTTCGTAATAATAATAATAGAAGTTTCATTATGTCTTTTAATTTAATTTTTTTTTTTTGCACATACATGTGTAAAATTCTTTTATGAATATAATCTAACACTTCCAAATTGTTGAACAAGCGGTGACTAAGCTCATTCTGTCACTTTTTGTGAATATAAACATGGATACCTCATCTAATTAATACTCCATCTAAACTTGTGAGGCTAATTAAATTTATTTATTACTCCACAATTAAACTTGTCAGTCCCATTTGCAATTTCTTTTCTCTTATCACCTTAAAATACCATTAAAGATTCCTCATAAAAATCTAATTATTTAAGCCCTCACATTTAATTTGTTTAATTAACATAATCATTTCTTTAGAACAATGACACAATTTGCACAGCCTGTGATCCAATACTCTGTATAAAAAAATCCAAGCCTTGCATTCTCTCTATAAGTTAATCTTCTTTGTTTATAGTTAATGTGGATAATCTTGGAAAATTTTATAGCATTCACCTAAAATCACAAGTAAATCATTAGACAGTGATATCAATGTATAAGAATGATCGGAATACTAATATTTATCCATGGTAATACTTGATCGAAGAAGACAAGATCTTCCAAACATTGAAGATAGTTCTTTGTGATGTTCCCTATCTGAGATGGAGAGAAATAAAAGAACGTTGTCTTTCGATTTAGGGACCATGCTTATTTAAGGATTCTAAAGTACCATTTTTAGGTTGGAAATGTACCTTTTCAGTAAGTCTCCATCAGACTTAAGAAAAGGTTTATGAATTTTCAAATTTTCTAAAATAAATTCATATTAATATGTATTTACTTTTTAGATCTGAAACTTTAATATTTTATTAGATCATACAACGAGCTCTTTTATTAATAATATATCTATGTATAATATGTTAATATGTGAGTCCACAAAATAGAAATTACTAACAGATAAATATTCTACGAAAGAAGATTACATTTATAAAGCAAAAGTCCATGCTTTTGTTTTTATGATATGCGTCTCTTTGTAAAAGCTTTGACAAAATGGAATTTGTATCGCGTAGAGTTCAACATCATATTCAGTGAAATTTCATTAGTGGGATATAAAAATAGTAGAGTGTACGCATATTTTATCTTTATCTTGTGGGGGTGGAGAGGTTATTTTAGAAAAATTCTCGACTCAAATGCAATAAATCAAGTAGAAAAAAGAAACAATGAAGAAACATAACAACTAATAAGGAAAGAAGTGCAAATCTTACAAGAGAGGAACAATAACATAACAACAAAATAGTGTGAGAACTGAACTACAATAAACAACTACAGATGATGATAGATATAAAAAACAAGACCTACAAGCATATGGTTAATACCTACACCCATCAAAAATCAAGACAGCACTTCACTACCTACAAATCTTTTCTATCATAATTTGTGACCTCTCCACACCCCCACCCCCCCAATCTAAGATCATGTCCTCAGTAATCTGAAATTGTGTCATGTCATGTCTAATCACCTCTCCCTAATACTCTTTTTGACCTACCTCTACCCTCAGAGGCAGAGTTAGGTGCGGGTTCATGGGTTCGGACGAACCCACTAGTTTTTCGTAGACCCTATATTTGTATTAGAAAATTAAAATTTTTTTATGTATATTAACTTGTGAACCCCCAAACTCATAATCTTGGCTCCGCCTCTGTCTACCCTCTCTCCTTGTACCCACTATATCCAACATCTCACACCTCCTCACTAGGGGATCTTCACATCTTTTCACATGCTCAAACCATCTCAATCTCGCTACCCTTAGCTTGTCCACCACGGAGGTCACTCTCATCCTAACTTGTTCTTAATATCCTCATTTCTAAACTTATCTCGTTTAGTATATCACACATCCATCCATCTCAGGATTCTTATTTTTGCAACTTGCAAAGAGCCCGTAAAAAGAAATGAATGTGTTCCCTATTAGAAGTTTTGTAATTCCCAAAACGTGAAAACGGGATTTTGATCAATGATGGAGAAATTCATACATTCATCAACTCATCTTTCTTAATCATTAAATTTGTTTTATTCAGCGGTAGTAAATATACATATTAATAAAGAGTGTTAAAATTTTTGCAAACATAGTTAATTATCATTAGATCAATATTGCTATAGGTTTTAGAGACATTTACAAAAAGTGCTAATTGCCTTTAAAAATAAATATTTAATGACAATTAAGTTTTTGTCGCTAATTAATTGCCACTAAAAATTAGTTATTAGGTAGCAACCTCATCACCTTTATATGAAATTGCTCCCTTCTTCTCAAATATCCTAAGCTCTATAATTGAAAAATTATAACTCTATTATTCTTTCTTTGATACAGGAAAAACAAAAACTAGGTATAATTTTTTTTTCTTTTATCATTTTGATCAATTGAATTGAACTAGGTGGCTTGTAGATTGTAGAAATCTCACGTCTAGGATTAGAGAAATCAAGGATTGTATTGATGAAAATAATGTTGAGTTACAACCTCCTTATATATGAGAGAATTGTAGAGTCCTAAGTTAACTATAATTAGAATCCTACTACAATACATATTACTACTATATAATAATAATAATGCAAATATAAATAATCTAATCCTTGTTGTACTATAATCCTAATCATAATCTAATCGTAGTCGTAATATAATCCTAATTAATATAAGTAATCTAATCCTAGTGCGACTCTAATTCTAGAGCAGTGCTGGAAACTCGTCAATCAGCTTCGTTGGACCTGTTCCTTTGACATGTTCCAATCATCAGCTTCCTTCTTGTTCAACATTCCCCTCAAGCTAGTGAGTAGAGGGAACGGTTACTCCTAGCTTGATTCGAATACGCAGCAAAAAAAACTTTGAAAACCCAACAAAAACTTGTTTTGTCAATGCTTCGGTATGAATGTGATGTCTAGTCGTTGCTTGTGATAGTTCATCTGCAGATTCATACTCGTAGTTCCACCAGTAAAAACACTTAAGAGCGGTATGATTATTTCTACCATAGATTTGACATGACTCAATATTATTCTTCTCCTTATTTTCGCTTTGGAAACTTTTATTGTTCTAGAACCTGGTCCATATCGACTGTTTTGAGAACATGTTCCCTGTCCAGCAGGCTTGAGACCTGTTTCTCTGGAGTTGATGTTGTTGTTTCCTCTTCCCCTGCCTTTTTGAGCAGATAATACCATGTTGTGATTTTGTTGTGACACCTCTTTTTCATCTTCTCTTTTATCAAAACTCGTGAGAGCATTAATAAATTGATTAAGAGTGGAATATGGTGCCTTACCTAATATGACAAAAGTCTTGTATTTGAGACCTAAACCTCTAGCAAAATTAATTACTTTTGTTGCTTAAATATAAGCTTTTTCCAAGCATTCCCACATCTCCTTGGCAGTTGAGCAGCCCACAATTAGGTACATGCTTTCTTTGGTCAAGGTGTTTGAGATCCAACTCCTTAGCAACACATCTTTCTCCTTCCAATCATCAATGGTGCCACTATCTTTTGCATCCTTCCTAACCGCTACAACTTCCCTAACAGTCTGTCCAGTGGAACAACTACTTTTACTTGGTTCATAGATGAGATACGTCAGTTTCATCACCTGAATCAATTTGGATATTTGTGTCCTCTTTATGAGGTAGTTTGCTGGCTTAAGTATAATGGAGCAAGCGACAATGATTTAGTGAAGTGAGGAGGTTGACATGGTTTTGGTAGAAGGGGCTATTGCAAGGTGTTTTTTTTTTTTATCAATACTCAGAAAGCGGAAGAGCTTTTATGCTCTGTTACCATGTAAAATTAGGTCTTGGGCCTAACTCACACCCCAAAAGCTAGCTCAAAGAGAGGAGGATTGCCCAACCCTTATAAGGAGTCCATCTCACGTCTAGGATTAGAGAAATCAAGGATTGTATTGATGAAAATAATGTTGAGTTACAACCTCCTTATATATGAGAGAATTGTAGAGTCCTAAGTTAACTATACTTAGAGTCCTACTACAATACATATTACTACTATATAATAATAATAATGCAAATATAAATAATCTAATCCTAGTTGTACTATAATCCTAATCATAATCTAATCCTAGTCGTAATATAATCCTAATTAATATAAGTAGTCTAATCCTAGAGCGACTCTAATTCTAGAGCAGTGCTGGAAACTCGTCAGTCAGCTTCGTTGGACCTGTTCCAATCGTCAGCTTCCTTCTTCTTCAACATAGATAAGTACACAATTATTTCTGAGTTTGGATTTGACAATTTATGATAGTTTAATTTGAATCTTTAACATTATTACTATGAGGAATTTTATATAGGTTTTGGGTCAAGATATTCCAGTCAAAATGGATTCTAAAATATTTTTTGATTATTGGAATATCTTAAACCAAAACATTCTTGCATATATAGTTTTATAGAAACTATTTTAATGTCATATATTAAACATAAATGTTATAAATCTATTTGTAAGACAATCTAAATATGATATTCAATAACAATATATTAAGAGAAAAAGCATAAAAGTATTCCAGACTTGATCCAAATTTTCATTTACGTATTTTTACTTTGTGGGGTTCTATTATCCTTTTGAATAATTGCGTGGTAAAAATTTTGTTAAGAATATTTAAACTTTAAAAGATTAATTTTATTTTTTGATAAAGGGGTGCACCAAAAAACTTAAAATCAAAACATGCAATATTTATACTAATTCAAACGAGGTCTTAGTGAAAATACAAGCAAAGACATTTATCAACAATTGATTAAATGTCATACAATATAATATTGCTAAAGCTTCTAATACAATTTATTTAGACTATTTAATAATTAAAAGCTTCATGTAGGAAAAGTATTCGCTAAACTAGTGTACTTGTCCGCGATTCGCAAGGTTATAAGAAAAACTTAAATATATTTTAAATTAATTAATTTCATTATTTGATAAATGTTTTAATAAATAATATAATAAAAGAGAGAAACACAAATTAAAATACGACTTCGATATTACTTATTCGAAAAAATTGCTAAAAATAAATTTTCATACTGATTAAAAAAGTTGAAAATATAAACGTTGATATGAAAAGTTAAAAAGTTTCTCTCTCTCAATCTATTATTATAATATTATCGTGGTAATTATTATAAATAAATTTGAGTAATAACTGTACAAAGGATAACACCTTCTTTAATGTAGAAAAAATAAAAGAAACTTTTATTTGCTTTCAATAATAATAAATTTAATACACATTAATCATATATTCACATTTATTATGGTAAAAAGAAAAAAGAAAAAAAATATTACTCTTATTATCCTTATTTACACTCCATTTATGTTGTTAAGAAGAAAATTAATTTATATATATGATATATTTTTTTAACACTTTTAACATATATTTGTTATTGAGAAAATTAAATTATGGAATTTAAAGTTTTTCTCGAAAAAAAAAGAGAGTTAAGGAATTTTTTTTTTTAGTTTTATCTCTCTCTCTCTCTATATATATATATAATCTTAATTTTACTATACATATAAATTTGATCATTTTTTTATAAATATTTTTATAATTCCCCTATTTATAGGACACCAATATGAAATATCAAATGATAATATGAATATGATTATTAATATAATTTAGGAGTTATGATCATCAAAAGTCATTAAAGCACGGGACATAAAGATACTTGAATTTTTATATTAAAAATTATGAACCAATAGAGGAGCAGTAATTGATAAACAATTTTACTAAATAATTTTTATCATAAACAAATACTTTTGTATTTTAATTTCTGACCAAACAAATTGTAATAATTATCTTTGAAAATCTCAAAAACTTGAGAACTTCTAATATTAATAATAATAAAAAAAACTAAGAATATGAAGACTATAAATTTCCATATCAATAAATATCTTTTTATAAATTATACAATATTTTAAAAATTATGAATTAACTTTGCATTCTCATGCTCTATCATAATAGTTATTAAAAATTGATTTACATGACTACAAAATTATATACACATGCTATATTGAGTAGCATACATGTATGTGTTGACTTTCTTTTCAGCTTTTATTTTCATAAAAAAACTAAAAATATGAAGACTACAAAGTTTTGTGTCTTCTATTCTCTCTCATGCTCTAGGCGCATGTTAGTCTAAATGTGCACTAGAAGTGATAACCATGGCGAGAGGGCGAGCAAAGACACAACAACCACAGGCGTAGGGGCGAGGAAAAAGGCGAGCACGAGGAAGACCTAAAAGTGATCCCATTGTTACGATTGGTAGTATGGTTAAACCTGTGCAGAACCAACCGGAACTGGTTGAAGGTATTTCAACCTCAATCGTGGATGAGGGGGAGAAGAGCGGTACAGATGATACCACTAGCTCGGGAGTGGTTAAGAGACTACAACTTACCCCTACCGGAGTAATATGACAGGCTGTGAAGACTCTCGAGCTGGAGAACAAGGTGAAATCAATGGAACAATAGAAATAATGACTGAGATTGGGCAAGCTGAAAGGATAACACAGAAGGGCAAAGAGAAATCAAATCCAAATCTTACGACCTGGGCAAGTCTATTTCGCAATAATAGATCTACATCGACTGGTATGTCACTTTCTTATAGATCTACATTGACTGGTATGTCACTTTCTTATGTTCCACCTCAAATTTTAGAAGGACACATGGTTGCTCAACTGGATAAACAAAAGGTGGAACCAGAGATCCAGAAATGGAAATATGCTTTGATAACATATTATACAAGACACTATTCTATTAACAATAGACCTATCATCTTGAAGGCTATTACATTATCAAATTCCAATCCATTGAGGATATGCAGGCTAGATACTATACAAGACACTATTCTATTAACAATAGACCTATCATCTTGAAACAGTGGACTCCAAATTTTGATTTCAGTGTTGAGTTCCTAAGTGAAATACCTCTATGGGTGTTGTTTCCAAACTTACCAATGAACTATTGGGGATGTGGATCCCTAAGTAGAATTGTCAGTCTGGTTGGAAACCCCATTTATGCTGATGAGTGCACCTCTAAACAAACCAGGATTTCATATGCTAGAATGTTTATTGAGGTAAATGTGACTAAAGCACTGCCCACACAGATTACCATTATGGATCCAAATGGTGAACAATATGTCCAAAAGGTAGAGTATGATTGGAAACCGGAATTTTGTGACAAATGTATAAGGGTAGGTCATAAATGTATTGAGCAACAAGTGGCAGCACCCCAAGTACAGATGAGAAGAAGACAACAAAAAAATGTTACTCAGGTATGGAAGCATAAAAAGCTAGTGACTAAACAAGGGACTATTATTGAGAGCAACAAAGATGAGCAACAAGTTTCCCCAAAGGCAGGGTAAGAGACAAGCAAGCAAAATACTAATGATAGTTTACATTTGAGTAATTTCCCTGAACTCTTAGTGAAGAATTATTTTTCCCCTTTGAGCAGTGAGACACGCAACTCGTTTAATAGACCTCCTGAAGCAAGGTCTTTATCTGTTACGATATGAATTGGTTGTGTTGGAACATTAGAGGGATCAATAAAAGATACAAACAAAAGGAGTTGAATAATTGGATTGCCAGGAAGAAGCTACAATTTGTTTGTTTAGTAGAGACTAGAGTTAAAGTTCATAAAGCTGCAAAAATAGTAAATAACTTAGCATTTGGATGGAGTAGTCTTCATAACTATAACCAGGCTGAGAATGGGAGAGTATGGGTGCTATGAGATCCTAATTTTTATGATGTAACTATGTTAAATGAGGAGGCACAATTCATTCACTGTAAAGTGAAGGGGAAAACTGATGACTTTGAAGCTTATGTTACTATCGTATATGGGTTATAACACCATGGAACAAAGGAAAACTCTATGGCAAGGAATTGAGAAAGTGGCACAAGGCATCAATGGAGAATGGATCTTGTAGGGGGATTACAATGCTATTATATCCCAAAATGATAGGCTGATGGGAAACCCTGTCACTCAGGCTGACATACAAGATTTTTCTCAATGCATTAATAATCTACAATTAAATGAATTGGCTTGGAGGGGTGAGTACTATACTAGGTCGAATAAGCAAGTAGGTACTGATAGAATATGGAGTAGAATTGATAGAGCTTTTGGCAATACAAGTTGGATGATGAAATGGGGACATGTCCAAACTGAATATGATTTGCCTTACATATCAGATCACGCGCCTATGTTCCTACAACTAGCTGATACACCTAAAGGAGGTCCATTACATTTCAGATTTTTTAGCATCTGGACTGAACATCCTAAATTCTTAAGTATGGTGGAAAAGATTTGGAGGAGACAAGTGAATACGAATGGTATGCAAATGATTTGGATCAAGCTTAAGTTGTTGAAACCAAGGCTGAAAGACCTTAATATTAAGGAATACAAAACAGTAAGGAATAATATTGATCAAGCCAGACTGGAGTTAAAGAGGATTCAAACACAAATAGCTCTAAAATGCAGTGAAGGGTTGGTTAGGCAAGAGAGGGTAGTCCTTCAAAGTTTGGAGAAATGGTCCATGATCAAAAAGAGTATTCTAAGGCAGAAATCTAGAGTCACTTGGATAAAGCTAGGAGACTCAAACATAAAATATTTCTCAGCAGTTATGAAAGATAGATCCCAGAAGAAAATGATTGGTAGTATCCAAGCTCTGAATGGAGATAGATTATAGGATCCTAAAATATACAAACAGAAATTATCTTCTTTTATCAAAGTCTAATGGGAGCATCTTAGAAAAATCTACCAGCAGTTGATAGAAGAGTAATGAAATAATGCCCTGGATTGGCACATCACCAACAACTGAAGTTGTGGAAGAGGTGAATGATTAAGAAATCTGGGAAGGATTAAAAAGCATAGCATAGGATAAAGCTCCTGGAATTGATGGCTATACTGCATGTGTTTTCAAAAAGGCTTGGCAGGTGGTGAAAGAAGATGTGTACTCAACAGTTAAAGATTTCTTTAAGACAGGTACAATGTGTAAGATTATAAATTGCACTACCATTACTCTTGTACCTAAAATCCCTAACCCTGTCACTGTAAAAGATTTTAGACCAATTGCTTGTTGTACTGTCCTATATAAGATTATTGCAAAAGTAATGGCAACCAGAATGCAGAAGATTATGCCAAGTATCATCTGTGAGGCTCAGGCAGGGTTCATCCCAGGTAGAAGAATTTGTGATAACATCATTCTAGCTCAGGATCTGGTACAAGCTTACACTAGAAAACATATATCTGCAAGATGTATGATTAAAATTGATCTCCAAAAAGCTTATGACTCAGTAGAATGGATATATTTAGAACAAGTTCTGGGGGAATTATGTTTCCCTGCACAGTTCAGAAGGTGGATAATGCAATGTGTCACCACTGTTAACTACACAGTGCTGGTGAATGGTGCCCCTACTGACTCATTTGATGCTGCCAAAGGATTGAGACAAGGAGATCCAATCTCTCCCTACCTATTTGCAATAGTCATGGAGTACTTAAGTAGAAATCTTAACAATATGAAGACTGAGAAGAGATTCAAATTTCACCCTCGATGTGCAAAGCTAGGAATTACTTATCTAAGTTTTGCAGATGATCTTCTTCTTTTCTCTAAAGGGGACGTTGTTTCTATGACGGCCATGCATAAAGTCTTTATGGTTTTCTCTAAAGCATCAGGCTTACAAGAAAATATGAATAAAAGCTCAATCTATTTTAGAGGTGTGGCACAATCTGAGAGAGATAGAATCCTACCGGTGTTAGGATACACTCTGGGAGATTTACCTTTTAAGTATCTAGGAATTCTTCTATCAACAAAGAAATTAACCTTGTTGCAGTAGCAACCACTGATTAAGAAAATGGCAGGGAGAATAATTTTATGGACTGCAAAGAAATTGTCCTATGCAGGGAGAGTGCAACTGGTACGAAGTGTCTTATTTGGTATTCAAGCATATTGGGCTCAATTGTTTTTACTACCTACCAAGGTGATCAAGACTATCGAAGCATATTATAGAAGTTATGTGTGGTCTGGAGCTAATGTAATCACCAAAAGAGCATTAGTTGCATGGGATAAGGTATGTGGTCCTAAATCAGCTAGAGGACTTAATCTGCTTAATATTCATATATGAAACAAAGCTGCTATAGCCAAACTGCATTGGGATCTAGCAAATAAGCAGGATAAGTTATGGATCAAATGGATACATGCCTACTACATCAAAAATGATATAGTTGATGTTATTTCTGGCCAACCGTGTTGGATGGTGAGGAAAATTATTGAGGCAGGGAAGCTGTTTGAACCACTGCAATTGCACAAGAAAGCTGGACAGGGCATGACTAAAACTATCTATTTACAGCTAATTGGAGATCTGGAAAGGGTGAAATGAAAAGGACTGCTTCTTCAAAATCAAGCACGACCTAAAGCTGTGTTTGCATTATGGTTGTGTTTACATGGAAGAATGATGACTGTTGATAGATTGATCAAATGGGGTCTGCCTGCAGATCCAAAATGTGTGTTATGCATGAACTGTGATGAAGATAGAGATCATTTATTTGCTATGTGCCCATATGGAATCCAAGTATGGAATATACTACTATGATGGATTGGCCAACCTGCAATCACTTCTCAAACGTGGGGTCATTTCTTAGATTGGATCATCAAATGTGGTAAAGGGCAGTCAAAGTACGCTCGACTCTTCAGGATGGTATCCAGAGAAATAGTCTATACAGTCTGGACTGAAAGGAATCTGCGAGTGTTTGAAAAGAGAAGTCGTGATAGTGAATGTATTGCCCGGGAGATAGCTTATATATGCAGTGTTAGAGCCATGCATGATCTCGCTGTTTTAATTCAAAATTTTAAGTTTTGAGTTGTGTGCATAGATTGTAGTCGATAGTGAACTTTTATTGAAGATAGTCAGTTGAGTTGTGGCTGAACTATGGGTTTGTAATGTTTGCTATGGTGATTAATAAAATCATGTTAGTTACCAAAAAGAATAAACATTTTTTTTTATAAATTATGCAATATTATAAAAATTATGAATTAACTTTACTTTCTCACGTTCTATCATAATAGTTATTAAAAGTTGATTTACATGACTACAAAATTATATATACATGCTTTATTGAGTAGCATACATGTGTGTGTTGATTTTCTTTTCAGGTTCTATTTTCAAAAATATCCTGACATGAAAACAAAATAAGTTAATCATACAACAACAACAATAATGACAAAAATATAAAAATGAAGTTAACTAATCAAATAAAAACTTTAAAAAATATTTAATTATGAGTTAAAGATAAAGGAAGGATCTTGTTATCAATATTACATAATACTCCAAAAACTACAAAAAGAAGAAAAAAAAATCTCTATAAACTACAAAGAGAAGCAAAAAGAAAAAACCAAGCAGTTTTTTATAAAACAAAATTGTGATTCATAATATCATGAATTCAAAATTAATAATATTGAATGTATAATTGTAACAGAGAAAAAATGATAACCATATTAGGCATATCAAATAGTTTACCTTGTAAAATTAAATTGCACAGAAATATCTAAACAATCTTCATCCTGCAAAATCAGATCAAAGAATTAAGACAAAAAATTAACCAATAAAAGATGAAGAATAAGGAAAAATGTAAAAAATATAATCATCACATATGTCTCAAAATAGATTTTTATAAATGTAGATTTTGGGATGTCATAAATTTGTATATTAAATTACTTGAGGGTTATGAATATGAAAGGTTAGGAGTTATGAAATTTATAAGGAGTAAAATTTATGTAATTGAAGAGGTAAGAAAATAAAATAATAAAAAGAAATAAGAGAAAAATAGCAATAAAATCACAAAAAAAGATAAATAAGAATGAAGCCCTTACAGAACGCCACATCACCGTTTTCATATTCAGTTTTATTATAATATACAGATTGTGGGCATTTTAGTATTCGATCTTTACCTTTTTACATTCTCTTAGTTGATGTTATGGGTTGTACCACTTGTATTAGGATGGAGGGTAATTAACGATTCATGTTTCACTTATTCGTGGATTCTCCACAACTGTCTATTTCTTTGCATTTTAGGGGTCTTTTCTCATCAAAATCGTTTTCTGGTCCTTGTGAACGTTGTTTGGTGGAAACTTTTTTTTTTAGCTTCCAGAGATTTCTATTGTTTTGTTGATTTTAATACGTAATGTTATCGAAATGTTTGATATGAAGTCATTTGAAGAAATTTAATACACAACTCTTAACTTGTTGGTATCCAATGTTGGGCAGTAAAAATCTGTACATATTTGTCCTTTTTTTTTGCCTGAATGTGATGATCCATTGGTATATATGTCATGTTATATTTCTGAACATATATATATATATATATAAAGAACACATTTTATTTAATTTAGCCCTTTTATGAGACTTTAATTTGTTAATTTGATATAGTTCAAGTGCATTTTGTGTGATTCTTCTTAGTGATATAACCTGATCAAGAAGGTTTCTCCGCAAGGTTCATCCATCGAACGTATAATCAAGTCGTAAGGCATGGAGAAAATACCTCGAGCTAATGTTAAAATATCAGGTGCTCGGCGTTGAAATCTCAAACTTTGCATTTCTTGAAAGCTATATGTACAATTTTCACTCCAGTCCATCACCCATAGAAAAAGGATGATAGGAAGAAGATCTACTTTTCCTTAGCCTTATCACTGTAACAAAAATGATCTTTAACGATAATTATAAATGACAGTAGTTTAATTGTCGCAAAATGTGTTTTTTAAGACAATTATTACTATCAATTACATTTTAACACTCTAAATCTCGTTAAAGTCTATAGTGACATTGGATCCAATATAATTAACTAATGTCAATGAATACTCTAGCAATCTTTGTTAATGTGCATATAAAAATTATTTTTGTTGCAGTTTACAGCATAAGTAGACAAGTAACTTTTTTGACAATTGTACCAATAATTTTTTATTCTTTTTTGGGCATTGTAGCAATGGCGACAAGTTGCTATTATTGGATTCTTTAGCAAAGATTTTTGTTCTATAAATAACAGTAAATTATTCAAATATTTCTGCCATGAAATTTATTCTGTCTTTTATGAGAAGTCAAAGCTGAAAAGTATGGTTTTTGGTACCAATTCTTTCTGGCCTTATATATAGTCAACTGTCCCCTCTTTAAACTTATCACCATATTTCATTTAAGACATTCGAATTAAGTTATTTTCAATTAAATTCTGCATTAATTATACACATCAATCTCAAAGAGAAAACACCTAATTTTGTAAAAACACAAAAAAAAAAAGAAGTTAAAAATTGATCTGAAAATATCTAATTGAAACACTTCATCAGTTGTTAAGGTGTTCAATTAGAACATGATATATTACAAATTGATTTGACAAATCTTAGAATATTTCTTGTTATCGTTGAAATTATGTCTCCTTCAAAATGCCATAAAGCACACATAATTGAAGATCCTACGAACATATTCCACTAAATGACATAGTGGCAAAATACATGCATGCATGAGATATATAGTCAAATAATCAGATTGGTTCAAGTATGAGCTCTGAATATGAAAAAAAAAATCACTATGAGTGTCACCCTCTAACGGGCCTTGTAATGTGCGATCAAGATTGGGTGGGAAATAGGGTTGGGCATAAACACCGGATAACCGAAACACCGAATCAAATCAAATTATTTTGGTATTTCGATTTTTGGTTCGGTATTCGATATATATTTTTGTAATTTTTCGTATTTCAATTCAGTTTTCGATATGTAATTTTGTATTATTCGATATTTTGATTTACCGAAATATACTATATTATATTATATTATTAATATTATATTAATTAGTAATATTAAATAATAAAACTATAGACAAAATTAGGTCAAACTTTTTACTTTTCAGCTTTTAGCCTTTTACTTTTCAAACTTTTCACTTTTGAGATTTTTGTTTTCAATCTTTTCTTAGCAGTTAGCCGCACAGCCGCACATCAGTCACTTTATTTTCCCACTTTCCACTTCCGGCGACGGCCGATCAGCAACAAGCCAACGACGACCGGCCGACCAGCAAGCAGCAGGCCAACACGCAGGCGACACCCAGCAGGCAGGCAGCTCGCAGCACTGCAGCAGCCGACCAGCTCACGCAGCAACCAACCAGCAGCACGCAACAGCCGACCGGCGACCACCAGCGACCGAACTAACAAAAATCGAACTGAAATAACATAAATTGAACCGAAATAATAAAAATCAAACCGAACCGAAATAATTTAGTTCGGTGTTCGGTACACGTGGTACAAGAATCAAAAACCGAAAAAACCGGAAAAAAAAATCTAAATTGAACCGAATTACCGAATGTCCAACCCTAGTGGGAAACCAAAAATAAATTAGACTACTTTTTATATGAAGAAAAAAAGAGCATAAATTGCATTAGAGCAGTCAAAATGGGCTTAGCCCATGGGGCCGGTCCAACCCAACCCCGTTATTGGGGTAGGGTTGGGATAGGATTTTTCAAGCCCTTTTAAAACTAGGGCTTATAAGCCCAGCCCATATAAGCCTTTGGCCTTTGAGGCTTGATTGGGGGTGGACCAGGGTCGGCCCATGGGCCAAAACTTTTTATTAGGGTAACTTACAATAATCTAACTAATATGTAATATAATTATTTAAATACACGCTATGTCGTTATATTATGAATCTTACCAGATTTTGGTACGTCCAAATACATATATCTCGGAATATATTGACTCAAAATTAGGTTAATATGTTCTAGATACACTCTATCAAAGTAGATTCGCATGTATCTAGGATGCATAGACAAAATCTCGCACCCTCGCCTCCCTCCAATCTTGCTTATCACTTACTTATCTCACTCGCGTATCTGGTATGTGAGATACATGCTAATTACACTAGGCTTTTTGCTAATGTTATTAAAACAACACCATCGTTTATCATATTTGATTTGAAAATCTTCTCATTTTCTTGATGTTATAGAATAATTAGTTTGAAAAGAAAAAAAAGAAAAAAAAAGAAGGGCTAGCCCGCCCTAGCCCTCGGCCCTTCAAGGGTTGGGTTGGGTTGAGCATATTCAGGCATGTTATTAAAACAACACCATCGTTTATCATATTTGATTTGAAAATCTTCTCATTTTCTTGATGTTATAGAATAATTAGTTTGAAAGAAAAAAGAAAAAAAAGAAGGGCTAGCCCGCCCTAGCCCTCGGCCCTTCAAGGGTTGGGTTGGGTTGAGCATATTCAGGCCCTTTCGAATGAAGGGCCAGCCCGCCCCAGCCCTTCAAATTCCTTGGCCCACGAGGCTTGGGCCAGGTGGGGCTGGCCGGCCCTTTTTGACAGCTCTAAATTGCATGAGGAAAAATGAGTGAGGGAATTAGTAGAATCAAAGAATCAGATTTTATTCTCACATCGTCAAATGTGTATATATATAAATAGTAGTGTTCTTACATTGTCTATATAGCTCAAAATAAAAATAAGATTATATAGAAGCATATGAAGAAATGATCATAAAAGAAAAGGGTGTCTTACATGAAGGGTAAGTGCCTATTTGATAGCCAAGGATGACTTGCCTGCATCATTAATTAATTCTTGAGGCTAGCTTGTGATATATCATGTATATGACATGTATACAAGCATTCTTCTTTGATGGCCAGGCAGTCTCCTTGGCTACTCTAATAGGTTCCTCTCATTCATGCTAGACTCCTTTCTTCAAGTTTTAAATCTTAACGCCAGCATAATCATTGAAAGAGTATCTTCTTTTTCGCCACATCGCATCAAGGTGACAGGATTCGAACCTATGGCCCTCTGTACCCAAAACATATGCGAACTCTCAATTTGATCAGGAGAGCCTAGAGAGCTCTCTATCTTTCCTTCTTTAAAATTTAAAAAAATAGAGGCGGATTTAAAGTTTAAATTTTACAGGTTTACCTTTATATTTTGTATCAATTACATTTTTTAGGATGTGATAATCATGGTGTCTGCCTGTTTGGGTCAGTTTTCGCACACCTTAACTAATTCCACATACAAGATATTTCTCACCTCCCACCAACAATAAGTACTAGGGTGCTATCATTGAGACCTTGTGGTTCTTAATTTACTTCATTGACCACTGACTAGGTCACACGTTGGGTGCTATCCGTTGCATTTTAAAATTACGGTATAACTTGTGCTTTTTTCTTTTTATTTTCTATATGGAGACAAATCTAAGATTTTATATTGATAAGATGCATAAATATTCCATTACAAATTTACTTATTTGTCATAACAAGTAAATGTAATAATCCAATCCTTCGTTTTGAGTATTTGCACCCTATTTCATGATATGAAACTTCTCATAGGTTCTCATATATGGTGTTTTGGGATTTGTTGGGATTTGACTTTGACGGCATTCCTGATTCTTTTTCATGGGACAAGCACGTGAAAATTCTTTTTGATAATGGGTGATGGTGAGATCCAGGACTTGTGTCTGTTTTGATACCATACTAAAATGTGCAACCATTTCATCTAAAAATTTAAGCTATTAAAAAAATACACTTTTATTATTTAATTATATTCTGATTTGCTACCTAGATGCTTATATTATTTACTTACATAGAATTTATTAAACTTGTCTTTCCTTTAGCAACTACTCTTTGTTAGAAGGACACAAGGTGTTTGGTAGTAATGAAAAAAAGTTGGAAGGTCAAATATTTGTCTTGTAACAAGTTGTCCTTGTTCTAGTAAAGAACAATTTAAATATAAAAAATAAAATAAAGACCAAAGATTATTGGTTTTGTTGCCTAATTAAACCTTCTACTAATTGTATTCTATTTATATTATTCAGATTTACCTAATATTCCCTTTTTGGTTATCCATTCCTCTGCTTAATTCTATAACTTGTAGTAGTAATATTTTGGTGAAAATACATTGCTTTTTTTCTGTCTTTTTGGGAGGAAAAAAATACCTTATTTATTTTTTAGCTTATATGACTTTATTATGTGTAAAGCTATATATATCTTGTTTTAGTTGAACTAATATTTGCTTTTTCATAATCCTATATTTTAAGCTAAGTCACTTTGAACAACCAAGCACTCCACATTATTAATTAAAAATATTAAGTCATCAGATTTTTACATTATCAATTTAATTTAGTTGAATATAACAAATTAATATATGAATATTTAATCAGGGACGAAGCTATAGAGAAAGCTATGAGTTCAACGTCAGAATTAAGTAATTTTGGCCAAAATTATGTATTTTTGTTAAGATTGTCATCATCACTTAATATGTATAAATATTAATTATTTAAAACTTGATTAATGAATATTTTTTAATTTTGTTTTACTCAACTGCATTTTAGGATGTTTTTGTAAGTCTAAGTTAACCAGCAAGATATATAAATCTTTACTCTTATCAAATTGTATAGACTTCCTTAAATAGATCAGAATTGGCTATTTTAATTTATTCCTATTATTTTATGTGAATGAGTCTTGAGTGTCAATTTTTTTTACCCAAGAAGAAAAGTAATCACAAAAATAAAAAATAAAAAAATCATGAATATTTCCACCTTCAAATACTCGGGGTGAATCTAAGAGTTCGGATTCACATAAATTCAATTTTTTTGCAAATTTTATGTAAATATTAAGAAATTTATTAAATATATGTAAGTTTTCAATACTTTTATTAAAGCTCTGATTATTCTTAATTCACATCGCGTAAAGCCTATTTGATGAAATAATATGTTCGATGCTTGTCGTATCCGCCTTAATTCCTTTAACCAAACACACTATTGAATGATTGGTTGACCAAATCAACTTATAATATTCTCATGTTTCATTTAATTATTTTTATTAAAAAATGTGTTTTAGCTTTTATATTGTACTTATTATCCGTCAAGTCAACTAAAAAATAATTATAGATTGTATTCATAAGAAATAAAATGTGTAACAAGAAAAATAACTAAATTGTTTACTACAACAGATTCAAATTAATTATACACTATTAAGAGGGTGTTAGGATTGACTTAAAAGTTGGCAAAACTTATTTTTGAGTCAGTTTTTTATTTCTGAAACTATTTGACAAATATAAAAATAACTTAAAATAAGTCAAAAATAAGTTAGGAAGTATTTTACAAGGTTAAAATAACTTAAAATAAGTTTACAATGACTTGAAATAAGTTAAAAACCAAAAGTAGATTTTCCCTACTTTTTATTTTATGACTTAAAAGTCATTTAAATTTGACATTTTATTTTTGACTTAAAAATTACTTTTTTAAGCATATCCAAATGGGTTCGAAGAATGCTTTAAAAATTCTTCAACAATTAGGAATCACGATCAACCATCTGGAATGCATTAAAAATTATTTGTTCTCCATTGCGCATAATTTATGTTGCACACATTTTTTTTAGTTCGTTTTAAAAGAAGTAATGCACTTTAAATTTGAAAATAAATAATTTTACATTTTTATGGGGGGATTTTTACACATAAAATCGTTCAAATTGACTATCTAGGTTGTATTTAAAAGTCTCGCGAGTATTGAATTTTTTTACAACCATGTAAATTTCATATCAATTCAAACCTATGTATGTTACACATATTAACATGTATTGGAACAAAAAAAAAATTCCTATTTGGTGTCCGATATTATTAGTAGAACTCGAATAATTTGAATTTGCCCAGCATAAGGCCCTATTCGGAAAGAAGTGCTCTCTACCAAAGATTTTTTCATATTCAGACTCAAATCCGAGACTTCTAACTATTAAGAAAGGAACAGTCTCATCCATTGAACACGTTCTTTGATGGTGTATTGGAACAATTTCATCATTAGGTATTAAGTGGTACTTACTCAAAAATAAAACTATAACCACACAAATTCCATTTCAATTCAAACCTATATGTGTTACAACTTACACATACTCACATGTGTTGGAACAATTTTTATCTTTTTTTGGTTTTTCATCTAATGTCTGGTATTGGAGTCCAACTAATCTGGATTCACACCACGTAAGGACCCATTTGGGGGGAGGGGGAGGGGGGAGCAGCACTCCCTATTAAGAATTTTTTCAAATCCAAAGTTTGAACTCAAGACCTCTATTTAAGGGATAAACAGTGTCATCCACCGCACCACATCGAAGTATATGGGAACAATTTCATCATTAGGTAAAAAGTGGTACTTACTCATATTAGTTATACTAATCCTAACTTAAAAGCTACCAAATCCATCTAGTTCTCATTATACACTATATATACTCATACAATTTATCTCAATTTCATCACTACTAACCAACCTTCTTTACATACAAAAATTTCCTCTATAGCAAGTCTTTATTAGAATTTGAGTCATGGCTAAAATATTGAGTTTATTCATCATGGTCACATCTATTCTTGCTTTTGCACCAATATTATGTTTATCTAGCAAGACCAATTATTATGGTTACCTATATCCACAATTTTATGATTGGTCATGCCCAAATGCAAAAGAAATTGTCAAGTCTGTTGTTGCTAAAGCCGTAGCTAGAGAAGCTCGAATGGCCGCCTCTTTGCTTAGGCTTCATTTTCACGATTGCTTTGTCAAGGTAAATTATTTTTAGTCTCTTGGAAAGCGTAGGTGTCTGTTTTTATTTTCTAAAAAATAAAAGTGTTTAGCCTAAATATATAAGCTAGTCAAATTATGTTATAAATATCTTTTCTTATTACATATTTGATATATAAGTCGGTCATTCTCAATTTATGACTTTTCAACTTATAAATATTTTTAATATGACTAATTCTTTTTATTATTTTATTAGTTATTTACAATCAGTTAACTCAGACGGATTATCTAACTATGTATTTTTTTATTTTATGATCATGTAGGGGTGTGATGCATCATTGCTTCTAGACAGCAGTGGAACAATAATAAGTGAAAAATTATCAAACACCAATAGAAATTCGGCACGTGGATTTGAAGTAATTGATGAAATTAAATCTGCACTTGAAATGGAATGCCCTCAAACTGTCTCTTGTGCTGATATATTGGCACTTGCTGCAAGGGATTCTACTGTTCTAGTAAGTACAACTACTTTAAGCCTAACCTAAAGATTTCAATTTCCGATGAACTCAATAACTTTTATTTAGATTTATTTTTGTATTAGAAAATCTTTTGAGTATGCATAAATATATAATTGTGAATTCAGTAATTAAGACGAGTTATAAATTCGTGGTAAGTTTAAAAACTATAAACCTAGGGGTTGTTCAGTTAGTGGGACAAAGAATAACAATTCCTGCGAGATTATTTTAACTCTCGTTGATGAGTATTAATTAGTCTTGAAATACATTTTGTATTAAAATGGTGAGATTAACTATTCCATATAAAAAGTGAAATAGCTAATCTTATAAAATATCTTTGTCTATTCGATTTCAATCAAGTTAAAAAAGAAAAGTTATATATCCTATATAATTTAGTTGGTTAGTTACCATTTTGACAAGATTATGAGATAATTCTGATCTTATAGATTTACTTATAATTACTTTAATCTTATTGTATAACTATTTTTTAATTTATATTATTAGTATATAAAACTTAAGCTCGATTATTATTTATGCAGGCTGGTGGACCAAGCTGGGAGGTTCCATTAGGAAGAAGAGACTCAAGAGATGCTAGTATAAGTGGCTCCAACAATAACATTCCTGCTCCAAACAACACATTTAATACAATCCTCACTAAATTCAACTTAAAAGGGCTTGATCTTGTTGACCTTGTTGCTTTATCTGGTAAAATTTACTCTATTAGTTTAACGTTTATATATCTAAAAGATAATTACAAGTAAAGTGAGTAATTTATATCAAAAAATTGGTATAACTTTATACCATATCCAATGTGAAATAAAACTTTAAAGGATTATTTATTCTTGGATAAAACAAGTTAAATAACAAAACTTCCCTTCTATCAAAGCCCTTACAACTTTCAATTATGATCAAGGTTAAAATTGGAATTCAAATTTTTTTACAATATAAAATCAAACATATATTTTAGATTATATAATGTATAACCTAGTTATCACATTTAAAGAAATCATCATAAATGTTAAATAATCCATAAATTATTAGTATGTATAACAATCCCTTATATAATATTGTTCACAAACCAAATAACCTTTTTAGTATAATTTTGTTTTACTTTCTATATATAAGTTAAATCTTTATTAGATTTTAACTAGACTAGTTATCATATCTAGGGCAGGGCTAGGTAGAATGAACCTCTTCAACAAAAAAAAAATATTTTTATATATAGTTAAAAATATTTTTTGAATGTTAAGAGAGGACAATTACCTCTTGTTTCTGCTTCTCTTTTTTTGCTTCGGGGAAAAGAGGTCCTACGATAGGTAATAACAGGCACAAACAAGTTTTATGTATATAGTACATGTTGAACTCCTTTTGACTTTTTCGTGTGTTTACTTCTTCATATTTTAAACCTTAATTTAGTAAAAATCCTGACTCGAAAATTGTTGTGTAGGGAGCCACACCATTGGAAATGCAAGATGCACTAGCTTCAAGCAAAGACTCTACAATCAATCAGGAAATAATTTACCAGATTATACACTTGACCAATCATATGCTGCACAATTGAGCACTATGTGTCCAAAATTTGGTGGTGACCAAAATTTATTTTTCTTGGATTATGTCACACCAACAAAATTTGATAACAATTACTACAAGAACTTGTTGGCTTCAAGGGGTTTATTGAATTCAGATCAAATTCTTGTGACAAAGAATCAAGCAACATTAGAATTGGTGAAATTGTATGCTGAAAATAATGAGATTTTTTTCGAGCATTTTGCGAAATCTATGGTTAAAATGGGAAATATTTCACCTTTAACTGGATATAAGGGAGAGATTAGGAAGAATTGTAGATACATGAACTAAAAAAATTGGTTATTGTGTTTGATATATTTGATGTATTTTTATGTCAACATTGTTGTAAGTGTTTTTTTCTTATTTTTAATGGTTAGTTTGTATTCATCCTCATATATTAAGTTCATCTTGGGTGGCCTTTGTCATAGTGTGCTAAATGTTAATGATGGTTTCGTATATCTACTCATTTGAAGTACTTTCCTGGTAGATTTTAAAATGTATATTTAGTGGGTGTTTGATCGTGTTTTATTGTGAAATTTGAAGAAAAAAATAGTTTTTTTTTTCAAAGTGTAGAATGAAATTTGAAAGTTGTGTTTGATCATGAATACAAATTGGAGTTGTGTTTGACTTTTTATGAGTAATCTGGAGTGAAAAAGTGAAACACATTTTTGTTGTTTTTCAAATTCTTGAAAATTCTAAATTTTATGATCAAACGTGTTTTTCAGAGTTCAACTCCTAAAAAAATGAAAAAAAAATCATTGTCAAACGCCTCCTTAACATTATTTTTACTTGGTTTTCACACAGACAACCCCCTCCCCCCCTAAAAAAATATTTTTTCACACTTATCTTATTATTGGACAAAATTGAATCAATAGCTAGAAAAGAGGTTGTGAAAAAAAACAAGTAAGGCTTGCTCAAGTGGTTCAACATCTCTATTATCTACCGGTAGATTTAAGGGTTTGAATCATACTGGAAGGTAAGTGGAAATACTATTGATCCTCCGGGAATTTGGAAAGAGCGAAAAAAAAAAGACACTAATAGGCTTCTTGCAGAGAACAGATAAGGATTCTTGATGAGGCTTTTACATGAGGATATAGTGTATTTATATGTTGGCATTGATCCTCGAACTATTGTCAGTCTTAAAAACATCCCTTAACTTGACTAACTAAACTTAAATACACCCTCAATTTTGCAGCATGAATAAAATACACCCCCTAAATTAAATTCTTCTACAATTGCTGATTTTTGGAAAATTAAACAATGTATGAGAAGTTTCAAATAGTGAAACAGGGTCAAATAAGGGTTAGATTGTTACATCCACTTGTTATGACAAATGAGTAACTTTGTAGTGGTATTATACACCTTGCCAGTTTAAAAGTTTTAGATCCGCCTCCATACAAAAAATAAAATAAAGAGCACAAATTCTAGCATAATACATTAAAAATGTAACAAATACAACAATAAACATAAAAAAAAGTTGAACCAATGAAATTTTAATTCTGAATCCGCCTCGACTAAAGTAGAAGCTAAATAAGAAGAGAATAGCCTAGCATGAATGAGAGGAACCTATTAGAGTAGCCAAGGAGACTGCCTGGCCATCAAAGAAGAATGCTTGTATACATGGCATATACATGATATATCACAAACCTCAAGAACTAATGATGCAGGCAAGTCATCCTTGGCTATCAAATAGGCACTTACCCTTCATGTAAGACACTCTTTTCTTTTATCATTTCTTCATATGCTTCTATATAATCTTATTTTTATTTTGTAGCTATATAGACAATGTAAGAACACTACTATTTATATATACACATTTGACAATGTGAGAATACAAATCTAATTCTTTGATTCTACTACTTTCCTCTCACATTTTTTCCTCATGCGATTTATGCTTCTTTTTTTTCTTCATATAAAAAGTAGTTTAATTATTTGACTATATATGTCATGTATGCATGTATTTTGCCACTATGTCATTTAGGGGAATATGTTCATAGGATCTTTAAGACATTGGCCTTAATTATGTGTGCTTTATGACATTTTGAAGGAGACAGATTTTCAACGACAACAAAAGATTGTCAATCAATTTGTACTATATTTTTCATGGGGTCCAAGGGTCGACATTAAATTTTACCAGATTTAAAATAAGACTCTATGAGACGAGTTTGATCCCTGTTCTCAAATTCTAAGGTCCGCTCAAGTTTTATGAAAGCTACTTCACCCTAAATTTTAGCTCATACCTATAAAAAAGGAATACACATTTCATTGAGGAGACTTCTTGAATATCTCATAAACTCATGATATACTCATAGAGAGATCAAAGCATCAAATATTGTCTTTCAAAAAACTATTGTCAGACGTTCCTAGCGATCAAATACATTACAAAGAGGTCTTAATCATCCAACATTTGAGAAATATGTTATTAATGATCCTCGAATCATGGAAGGAGCCTAAATCATTCTACGTTCGAGAAATAAGCTATTAACGATCCTTAAATCTCAAGAAAACTCCAGAGAGAAGAATTAAGGAGATAACAAAATTGTAGCCACAATCTTGATAAATAAAATCACGTTCTTCTTTATAGACAGAAGAAAAGCATAATACCTTGAGACGTTCTCAACTTGACATTATTTATTTAGTTTATATCTGAATTATTTTTCAACATAACCTAAACCTAATAGGGATGTGTATCGATCGGTTCGGTTTTGAAGTTTATCGATTTTGCTTATTGGTTATCGGTTTGTAGAGATGCTAAACTGTTATCGAACCATTAAAATATTGGCTTATCAGTTATTGATTTATCGGTTTTTGATCGTTATCGGTTCGATTATCGGTTTAACCGTTAAGATTTGACAAAAAAAACATTGAAAATCACTTAGAAACAAGGTGACAAACTAAATGAACCATGCACATAAGTTCACAAGTTACATCTTGCTCAAAAGCAAACATTTTTACATTGTAGAATAATGAAGTGTTTGAGACAACCAGAAATAAAATTAAGAAACCAAACTCTAAGTCAAGGACTTTATATACAAAATGGTTTAAATATAATTATTTAATTTACTATCGGGTTATCTAACCCGTTAAGAAAAAATCTCAAACCGTTAAGAACCAATAACCCGATAAGAAAAAAAAATCAAAACCACTAAACCAATAACCCAATACTGATAAATCAATAACTTTTTTTTATTTGGGTTATCGATTTCAATTCGATTTTAAACACCCCTATAACCTAAGCATAATTTAAGTATGAAACTAATTTAGAGTTTAGGGGGGTTATGATCCATTATCTCTGCCCCTCTGCATTGGATTGCCTCCTACTTTCATCCTTTTTAATAGTATTATTTATAAGCATGATATAGGGTTCCTTAATTCACTTAAATTGTTTTCTTTTGGTGCTAATTAGACTAAAGGTTTCACTGCAAATAAAAACAATCCTTTCCAAATTGTGAGACTGAAAGAACTACACAGTTTTGTTTGGAATTAGATGGAGGATTTGTGACAAGATGGATTACTCATTTTTTGGCACTACCTTTGAAGTGCAATGATAACAAATGCTAGTAATATTCCCCATTCCATAAGCCAATACTTTTCAGCTTTGACCTCTCATAAAAAGATAGAATAAAATCTATGGCAGATATATTTGACTTGTAAAAGGGCTTTACTGTTATTTCAGGAACAAAAAACTTTGCTAAGAGAATCCAATAATAGCAACTTGTCGCCATTGCTACAATGAAAAAAGAAAAACTCACATGGTGTGTACACCACTTTAGTGTATGTATCATACGTTTATGCATACACTGCGATGACTTAAAACCATGGTTAATTAATATACATTCACATCTCAATTTGTCATGCTAGAACGTTAACATGTTCAACTAGTGATATCAACATGCTTGTAAACATGTTAGAATGTGTACTGTACATATGATGAATGTTGATCCTCAATAATTTTGAATGAGTGAACACAAGGATCTTTCGAGTGAGATTGAAACGACTAACCCTTTATCTCTTCAAGGATGACATAGAGAAACCCTGTAACAGCATATGTGAAGGTGGCAACATAGTATTTGCCATCTCCAAATTTGTAATTAGTTCCTTCACTTGAGATGGCAACATGAAAACTTCATCAGCTTGGTTTTTGGCCACCCATTCTTCTACGTTCCTGCATAAAGTTTGATTCAGCCAATGAGTTATGAGCTTTTGAAATGGATTGTAATGGGACTCATTGATATGAAATGCACAATTGAAATAAGAGAAGAAAGTGGCCAGGAACATGCAGCAAATGATAATGTTAAAGTAATAACAAATCATTGTCTTACTTTCAAGTTTCAACAAGTCCTACAAGATTTATCTAGATAACCTTCGGTTGGATTTCTAATGAAAACTACATCTTGGAGTGTTCAAAAACGATTTCTTTTCAAATTGGTAGCAACTATCTGATGCTATTTAAAATGCATGACAACAGTATACCTTTTTCAAAATCATCTCAGGAAGACAATAATTTAGTATTTCGTGCCAACTTATTGTTCTCTTCTTTAGATTCTTCACTACTGTATTTGCTTTACATACTTGATTATTTTGACATGTTTTACTTGAACCGAGGGTCTATAGGGAACAATCTCTCTATCTTCACAAGACTAGATACGTTGTTGTTGTTCATGCCAACTTACTTCAATATGGCAACTACTTATAGACTTTTAGTACAGTTCTTGAAACTTAGTTGGCGCACATAAAAGTACGTATCTTTGAACACCAACCTCCCCCCACAGCTTCCTCTTATGTTCCCCTGCCCAGCATTAAGGCAGAGATAGAGGAAGATAACCTATACATACATGTAGATGGCATCAAATGACAGAAGAAAAGGACAGCTAGAGTAGAGAGACAATCACCTGGGTTCAAGTTCCGTGTCATTGATGTTTGCAGAGAACAATAGCTTGACAACGGGGTACATATTAATCTTGGTTACTGGTTCCATGTTATGCATGCAATACCCACTGTAGCACCATGCATTTGGGTTAAGGAGAACAATTTGTGAAAGTGCACGTTTGGTGTGTATATCTCTGACAACGGTCCGAAATGTTAGTTCGTCTTGTGCAGCTTCAAGCAATTGACGTGAAAACATCCTTTCCAAAGTATACTCCCTGGAATCACACAGTGAGTTTATTAATACATCACGAAATCAAAATCAATCAATCAATTGTCCTCAAGTTCAAACTAGTTGGAGTTGAATGTATGGAATTTTTCGATATCCATTCCACTCTATTTGGGCATATTTCATTCCAATACACTGACGTATAGTCTTTTAACTAGGAACTCGTGATAAACACCAGATGTAATATGAAACAACTAAACGTGATCCAAACTAATTGCATCACTGATTTGGATCATTTGCCTTCTGAACTTGGTTAAGTTTGTATTGCTTCTCAGAAATTGTATCCCTCATGTAATGTCAAATCTGATAAGTCTCCTTTAACACCTGAATAATCAAGTGCCCACACCCAGATTGGCACATTTGAATATCTACGTGTGATGTGGCTATAATATCCTTTATGTGCACTACTTGCAGTAACATTGGATGTGATCATTTTAAATCTTGTAAACTTTTAACCTACATGCATTCATCTTAACATCAAAACTACTACAACACTTGTCTTAGAATATTTTGGGACTTAAAGGCCCAACATTCAATCTTACATGACATTGTTGGTCCCAAAAATGCTCTATAGAGATTATCTTTTACTTTGTCAGATATCTTCCTTATGCATAGCACATCAGTAGTGGAAATACATGAAAGACAAGAGGAAATAAGCTCTATCCTGAGAATGTCTCTCTATCAGGGAATAACTTGTTCGACTCTCAGATAGGCCAACATCTAACTTATGGCACTAGAAAACTATTTAGCAATTACTGCGCCATTGACAAAGTTACCATTCTCATCTAGTTTTCAGCTTTCTAAAGAGAGATAGAAAGACATCAACTCCATGAAATGTTATTGGGCAAGAAACATATAACAAAAGGACACATCTATTTAACAAAAATTCCTATTTACAGGTTCCATATGGTTTCAAGAACCACAAGTTGGGAAAGAAGTTTGAGTTTAGAAGAAAAATATAAGAGAATACACTACAAGATAAACTAAATCTAAGGGGGGAATGATAGATGGTTACCTAAATAGATCATTCAATCCACGAACAGGCAAACAAGTAGATATGTTAAATTTGTATAGTCGAACTCCATCATCTAATGGTGCTTTATCACTGGAGCAAGGATATGCTCCAATAAGAGATGAACATTTTGGACAGAGAAATTCAATCCACTTGACGTCTTTGGAAAGATTGGAATGTCTCAACATAAAAGCATCCCCAAGGCAGCCTTTAAGAAATATTTTCTGCTTATCTAAGAGTTCAGTATTCAGTTCATATTCTTTCTCCTTTGAAAAGCTCTCACTAAGATTATTAGTACAACAGCCAGTATTATGGCTTTTAGTGTCACAGTTTGCCTCGGAAGAAATTCCAGCCAATGACTTCATTTTGTCTTCATCCTTCAACTTTGAAGGTATGCATGTTGAACTATCACCATCAATCATCATTTTAACAACTTCATTGTTTGGTTTCACCCCATTATTTTCTTCCTCAGGACAAGGTCTTAAAGAAGTCACCTTGGCTGAATTCACCTGAGAATCATAAGTTTGGTCCCCTTTCAACTCAGGAAATTCACAGCCGACGAGGTCCTCTTTGCATATGATAACAGATGCGCCAGTTATAAGGCAAACACCAGTTGTACAAGAATATGACTTTGCAAATTGCATGACTAGCTGTTCACTTATACCACCAAACGAGCAACAACATGTCCCAAACCAATTGTCTGCAACATCTTGCCAGTCGACTGATGGCATCTCATTAAATAATCTGTTAAAAATAAATATTTAGAGACATGCAATGGCAGTCATGTAAAATAAATAACGGCATTTCCTGCCCGACTGAGAGAAAGAAAAGCCCTACCTGATACCCTTGGTTAACTTAGTTGAGCAACTTCTGCAGTAAAAATGAACTTCCTCCATAGCAGATAATTTCTTTATTTCTAATCCAACAAAGCAGAATTAATAAGAGTGAAATAAAATAAATGAACAAGAAGTTCTACAAGTGTCAGAATGCAAATAAGGGTAGACTCATAGAGTACGTTAAGCAGTGATCATAACTGTTTGCCAAAAACATAAAATCAAAGCAAGATGACATGGCAGTTTCTGCATTACAAATCACCAGTCCCTCAATGATGGAATACATAAACACATCAAAGGAGATGACAGTTTCTGCATTACTGTCTATTCCTTTTTCTTTAGACTTGGTATCACAAGAGAATCAAGTCTTTCACATTCTTTTGACAAGTAGTTAACACGTGTTTTAGAACTTTAAAGTTGTATTTTACACTCCCTAAAGTGATTCAACAGACATAACATGTTATGTTGATCAAATCCTGCAGTTTGAGTCTTGCTACTTGTTGGAATACCTCACAAGCATACAAAAGTGAATTCTTGACAAGCTTTATACATAAATATTATGAACTGTTTAATCCCATGGAAAATTTTCAAATTTGTCTTCCCCACCCATCCACCACACAAAAAGGGAAAAGTCCTGCTCTATCTTCTGCATATTGACAACCGTAGGTGGACTTTCATGAAGATCAAGAAAAAAAATTAATAATTAGTTATTGCACTCTAGTACTTTGGGGACAGAGGAGTATGTAGCAATATAGTTATAGGTTCAATTCAACACATAGCTTTTACATGGAACATAAACTTATGTGCAAAAATTTACTAAAATTGCAATACATGGTAGATATGAACCCATAACTTTAAAAATATAATGAGTGCAATGCTAATAATCTTAAAATTGAGCCCATAGAATTCAAATTCTAGATTTGCCTCTGGTTAGGGATACATTAAAATAGTATCTAAGAGATGCAGAAGAGAAGAAATCACCAAACTATCACACCCTTTGGTGCAACAAAAAAAATACTTGAGTACTAATCTATGGACTATGAAAAGTATACAATATCATAATCATAAGTTGTAAAATGGTAAGATTCCTTTAGATGTATCCCAATGTATCAGCCAAGCACCACTAACATCATCAACTACAACATACCAGTGTAATACCACAATTGGGGTCTCGTGATGATAGAGTGTACTCAAACCTTAATCCTAACTCAGGCAGACAGGTTGTTTCCAAAAGACCTTACCCAATGTAACCACAATTGGGGTCTCATGATGATAGAGTGCACCCAAACCTTACTCCTAACTCATGGAGGCAGATAGGTTGTTTCCAAAAGACCTTACCCAGTGTAATACCACAAGTGAGGTATGGGGAGTGTAGAACTGGCTCAGGTGCAGCAAATGAAACTAGTTATGAAAAAGGAAATACAGCAGTGAAGAGTAACAATAGCTAAATAATGAGCTAACATCCAAATTCGCAAATATAAAACCGAAACTAATCAATTTTAAAAAAACATTTCTGACTAACCATAATTCACCGAGAACGGAAAGAAAGTATCTGAGTCCGGTTTTTCCTCCTCCGGTTCCGATAAATCCAATCCTGAAATGAGCGGATGATCAACAGGAAGAAGAAGAGAAAGCTTAACTTCAACATGATCATCAAATACTCTGCAATGAACCGGAGCTTCCGGGTCAATTAAAACCCGAGGAACTGGTACCCGAACTGAATCCCCTTCGACGAAACAGACAGTGAGCAGAGATTTCTCCACAGATAAATTGACAGTGATTTCGGTACAAGATTTGATATTTGAATTGAAAAGGATTAATCGGAGAGTTGAAGTGTGAGATTGAGCTTCCCATGTGAATCGCCATTTGCTGCTGTTAGGGTTTTCAGTAGAGGCGGGAAACACAATTTCAGATGAAGAAGACATAATTTTGATTGTTGATTCCATTGGGTGGAAAATTGAAATTTTGTTAAGATTTTTTTGGGCCCATCTTACATGGATTTTCATTTTTAGCCCAATGGATAAATAAGAAAATTTGGCATGATTTAGAAGGGGAAACTTTCGCAAATAGCCACTAAAATAATTTTTAATTATGCTTCATAACTAGGGGTGCGCATCGGTCGGTTCGGTTCGGTTTTAGGTGTTATTGGTTCGGTTTATCGGTTTTCGGTTTGTAAATACGTCAAACCGATAACCAAACCAATAACATATTTCTTATCGGTTTATGGTACTTAACGATTCGGTTTTTGGTTTAACCAATAAGAAAATACTCATATATATTATAAACACAATAAGAAAATTTTCAAATAAACCATATGATTTTTCCAGCATTTGGCATGAAAGTAATAATCATAAAAGTAACAATCATTTTCTTGCAAGTTTAGACACTAGACACATTCAAAGGAAAAAGTGTGAAAGTAACAATCGTTTAACCATTAACAAAAAGTGTGAAAGTAACAATCGTTTAACCATTAACAAAAAGTGTGAAAGTAACAATCGTTTAACCATTAACAAAAAGTGTGAAAGTAACAATCGTTTAACCATTAACAATAAGACTAGTAAATTTAGTATAGTCTTATTGGGTTATTAGTTTAACCATTAACAAAAATTATAAAACCGGAAACCGAACCAATAACCCAATAAAAAAATTTGCAAAACCGTTTAAAAACCGTTAGCCCAATAACCCAATATCAATAAACCAATAGTGTTTTTTCGGTTCGGTTTATTGGTTAAATCGGTTTTTGCACACCCCTATTCATAACTATAGTTTGCTAATTACGATACATAGCTACATGTTAGAGGAATGAGAGTGGCGAGCGAGTTGTATATGTATATTTGTTGAATTGTATATGTATACCTATCAGATAATTGTATATATGTAACGGATATACATATGTATTTGTAAATCTAGCGAGCAAGATTGGGAGAGGGAGGAGAGAGACGAGCAAGAGAGGTGATTGCATTTGTATATTTGTCATATAATTATATATGTATATGTATAATTGTATTTGTATAATTTGTATTTGCACATGTATAAGCTAGGAGAGACGCGAGAGAGGAGAGAGGCGCACGTAATTATAGCTAAAATTAAGCTGAAAGCGATAATTAATTCAAACTATACCTATGTAAGTTAATTAATTTTCTCATTTAGATATATTTGCACTTTAATGAACTATGGGCTTTCCCATTCATTTGGAAATTTGACAAATGTTGAGATTCCTCAACTTGAGCAACAATTTCAGTGACCTAACTAAGCTTCCCGATACCATTGGTGATTTACTAGAGACCCGATCTCTACTAACAGGAGAGCCTCCATCTCAAAATACTGTCGGTGCTAAGTAAACTCCCAATGAAAATAAGATAAAAATCTAAAGGAACAAACAAATTCAGGAACTACCTAATAAAATTAGCCTGCTTGACAACTAACTATGCTTAAGTTGGACAAAAACCCTCTTGTCATTGACACCTCCACATGAAGTTGTAGTATTTTTTTTCATTGAAAACCGATACAACCTCCAACCTATTGGGATATCATTAAAGCTCTATATATAAGACAGTGTTTTTTCCTTGAGCAGAAAAAAACTTTTTTTTTTTTAAATTCTTAACCAAAATCTCTGACAAAAGTTGTCGTATGATTTTCAGGAGCGATTTTCTTCTGACAAAAGTTGTCGTATGTTAAAAAAAATAAAAATCGCTGCTAAGATCGCTGCCAAGGTAGCGATTTTCTCAAAAAAAAAATATTTTTTTCTTGATTTTAGTTAAGAATTTAAAAAAAAAATAAAAAATTCTTAATTTAATATTCTTTTATTATTATTTATGATATATAATTCAATTTTTCTCATGCTTCAACAATTTTATTGAGTATACTGTCCGTCTTGTTTATCATTTTTATATTATTAATAATTAACAATAGACATGAAAATAATAGCACCAGGCATGAAAAACGCTACCCCTGCAGCGATGTGTAAGGAAAAAAAATATTCTGACTTACAACAGCGATTTTTTTTATTTTTTTTTACGAAATCGCTGCTGTGGCAGCGATTTTTAATAAAAAAAATAAATTACAAAAATTCTAAAAGGGAAGCGATTTTTCGTCATTGTGTCAGAGGGAAATCGCTTCGTCAGGAGCGATTTTGCCCTTTTAGTTTTAAAAAAATTTGATGTGCCCTTTTAGAATTTTTGACAATTTTTTTTGTCCTTTTGGCTCCGGACTCAAATAATAGTCCACAGTCACAGGCTGTGTAAGTTGTGTCATTGTTCTAAAATACTGATTAAGTTAATTAAACAAATTAAATGTGAGGGCCTACCTCCATTCTTTGCTTTATTCTGGTGAAAACAGATTGATCTTTAAATAATTATATTTTTATTAGGAATCATTAATTGTATTTTAAGGTGATAGAAAAAAGAAATTGCAATAAATAAATTTAAAAAGCCTCACAAGAATATATTTTTCTAATGGACTTGCATATGTAAGACTTCTTTAATTAGTCTTAAAAAATAATCACATGATTCAGTGCATGTACATCACAATCACATACAAGTTGGAGTTATAAGGTATTCAACTATTTTTTAGAGTTTCAAGTTCAAAATTTTCTATATGTTTTTCCGATTAAATTGTTACACGAATTTGCTTTCTACATATTATTTTGATCGAATTTATTATATGAATTTATCTACTATGATTTCTTTCACATATATAATTTACGGATTATTATACTGAATGAAAATTTATCTTATGCACACAACAAAGAATAGCATTTTTGGATTCCTTTGTTATTTAAAAAAAAAGGTATTCAACTACTCTACTCAATAATTCATATGTTAATTGATATCTCAAGCGATAACCAAGACCTACTTTTGATATCATAAATTTTATTTTAATTATACTTAACATCCTTTTCAATAAATTAATAATGTCATTATCAATATAATATTCTAAAACAAACTAAGATGATCTTAACAACTTTAATTTTAAAAGTCTCCATTTTCCAACCAAAGACCAACCAAATCCTTCCACCAAAGATATTAAAATAATAAGAGAAAAAAAAAATGAAAACACGGATGAGAAGATATATTGAGTACACTCTCATGGTATGAAGGGAATTATTTTCATGGAAAGTAATTTTTGAAAAATATGTAGGTTTTTAACATATTTTTTAGTGTTTGGTAAATAAATAAATTTAAAATTATTTCAAGAATATTTATATATAATCTAACAAAATACTATAAAAGTGACAGTGGGTGGAGAATGAGGCCTCGAGGGTGATAGGGGTAGGATGATCAAGGCATGGAGGTTAAGGGTTTACCCCGCAATGTTGTTGGGTGGGTGGGGAGGATAATAAAGTTAATATGTATAATAACTTATATATACATATCTGATATCTGCTTTGGAAACCCGACTAATCGAGTTCATCTAGGAAAGTCACTCTATTGCATATTAAAATGATATCATTAAATACAAATTTTCTAATTAAGAATAGAGAGATACTTATAACTTTTCTATAACTTTTGAAGGTTAAAATACCCATGTGTATAATAACTTGTATATGTACCAACAAGGTTGTGGTGGTGTGGTAAGGACTCTTTCATTCTTAATAGGAGGTCTCAGATTTGAGTCTTCCTGGATACGGAGTCGTCTTTGTTAGGGAGCGTCCCTCCAATACGGATATCAGACACCGGATAGAAAAACGTATATATATGCAACATAGCTTTGAAAGAGACAATTAACCATGCTTATTAATTATTCTCATTAGACAAAATTATTTGCTAGGTTGTTAATTTTGATTGTGTACATACATTATACATCATGGTTGTCCTCAATTATTGTCTCTTAGAATTTGTTAGCCTTCTCAAACCTTTTTATTAATATAATAAATTAGAGGGAAATAGGGAAGAGGAGGAAAATAATCTAAATAGTGATAGTAAATTTGAACACACTTATTATATAAGAGACTCCTATCAATATCACTAAACTTTAAGTCATGATTTTCAACAACTTGCATATATTTAAATGGGAGACATCCCCTTAAGCTATAAATTTGATCCTTATTATAAAATAAAATATGTCAAATTAATAGGAAAGGTACCATAATGATGCTGCATAGACTGAGCCATCATTTTCTTCAAGTGGATGATGGATGACACACTACATTATATATACTACTATATAGTTTTTGTTGAGAGGTTCATGAGGTCATCTAATTCAAAATTTGCAAGTTTCTTGAGTACAACCCATTGATTCATTTATAAAAGAAAGAGATAATCAAAGCACCTCCTAGATTATGACCGAAATCTCAGAAACACACTTTAACTAAACTAAGATCCTACCACTCCCCCACCCCCACCCCCCAAATCCATTTTTTTTTTGTAATTTTAGTACACCTTTTTGGCTTATGTGGCATCCAAACATATCCCATGCGGCTCAATTACGTGGAGTCACATAGTGTTTCACGTAAGTCAAAAGGTATATAAAATTACAAAAAAAGAGTTTCAGGGGTAATAAGACCTTAGTTTAGTTAATGATGTGTATCTCTGAGATTTCGGTTATAGTCTAGGGGTGCTTATGCTAAAAGAAAATAAAAAATTTGAAACTTTGGATTATTCCCTTTTAAAAATTGTGTCACTCACCATATTATCTCCTATCTAGAAATAGTTAGGTCTAGTGTCACTTTGTTGTATTGTCTCCATTTTTTTAAAAATATTTTGCCAATGATTTAACCCTATACTCAGCCATATTTTATGTGTAATCCTTTTTCAGAAGGTCCAAGAGGTTTTCAACCCTTCAATTAATTAAAGGGTTTATAAATAAATAAAAGCCATCAATCAATTTTGCGAGTAAATTTTATCTAGACACTTGAACTATTACAGATTTCAACTAAACATCTAAGTACATGATAAAATATTTATGTTAGACAATTTTGATTCAAATTTCAGTAAAATGAATTTGTACATGTCCTCAAGTGTTTATTATGTAGTTAAGTTTACTACATAAATGACAACTATTTTAATTATACACATCAACCTCAATTGGAATATGCTTGTATGATTAAAACAAGCGATATATTTTAAGTGATTAATTTATTTACATAATGAGTACTTGAGAACATATACAAAAGTTTTTCAAAACATTAAACTGAAAGTGTCAAATAGAAACACTTTATCAGATGTTCAAGTACTCAATTAAAACAAACCATAATTTGAAGGTCTAAATGAAATTCACTTGAAAAGTTCAAAAGGTTAAAAGGTTATCGATGTATTAATAAGCCTAAAATTCATATTATTGCGAGTGCACCATATGCTATGCACCAATAATATTTCAATTCCAAACTGATCTAAAACCATGTCTGGGCATCCCAAGGCTCAAATCGAATCATACCAATAAGTCATAAATCCTAATATCAAGCTATAAACTAATTATGTCCAACCAGAAAATGAAAGTGTCAGTGGTGGAAATGAGGATGCTGAGGTGGATATATAGACATATTATGAGAGATAAAATTATAAATGAGGATATTCGTGGCAAGTGAAAGTGGCCTCCATGGTGGACAAGAAAAGGAAATGAGGTTGAGATGGTTCAGACATGTAAAGAGGAAATGCTTAGATGCCTCAGTGAGGAGGTATGAGAGATCGAAAATAGAGAGTCTAAAAGAGGTAGAAGTAGATCAAAGAAATATATTGAGGAGAGATAATTAGACAGCACGGGACAAATTTTCACAAAGACAAAAATATAAAGTGCTTATTTTTCATTTGCTCAAGTTTGGATGGAATTATTCGGTGTTTGTGATGGTGAAAAGTAATAGATACCTAATACAATAATTAAAGTGTGCGCAAACTAGCTAGAAAAACTATTTTTTTTTAAAAAAGAAATTATTGCCAATATGGTAATGGTACATCCCAACAACATTGAAAATAGACATTAAACCAAAAAAAATACAAATAGAGAAGTGTGTGACACAAACACACAATAATTGAACTTGCATTATCTCTTTAAAATAACACAAGAGACAAGCCAAAAAGGAAACTAATAATTATCAACCATTTATTTATTTTGAACCACAAACATTTTACATTAATATTTTTGTTACAAAATGACCAATTCATCATCACTCATCAGTACATGAAGGAATCAGGAGAAGCCATAATAGATTGATTCACATTGAGCAAATTCCAAGGGTTCAAGAAATCATCTAGTTCATGATGATAATTAATAGCTATGTTGCTCGGACTCTGTAAACATATTGTCGTTGGGTGAATGTCAGATCCTCCAAAAGTACTAGTGCATTTTTCGAGGCTCCGACTAGAGTTTGTGCAACTTATGATTTCATTTAAAGATTGTAGCCTTTGGTTTAACTCAACCAATTGAGCTCTAAGAATTGAGTTTTCTGCTTCCACATTTAAGAAAAGATGTGTCATCATGTTTATATTTGTTGCAATTTGATTGTTTTGTTCCTTAAATTGATTTACTTGAGATGTTAAATCATCAGAAAGTTTTTGCTTCCTCATTCTTGATCTTCTTGCTGATTCTCTATTTGATATCATTCTTTTTCTTTTTCTTTGATCTATTACTTGTTGAAGATCTTCTTGACTTGATCCTGAAGTAAAAGAAGCCATAATTCTATAGAATTAATTGATGGTGTTGGAACAAGGCAACCTCTTTATTGGACCCTACGTGGCGCCAATCTGAATTAGTAGAGTCGGTAGGCTAATTTTGTTTGGATGGTTGAATCACTTTTATTGGGTCCTATGTGATGTGAATGTGGATTGGTCCGGCTTTTAAAAGGCCATACATAACGTGAATCTGGATTGGTCAGGCTTGTGGATTCAGGATGACAGATGGTCAAAGAACCTTTTAATAAATCTTACACGATGCAAATCTGAATTAGTACCTTGAGTTTGTGGATTCTGAATAACAGATTGTTAAATCACCTCTAATGGATTAGTTGGACTAATTTATTCCGGACCAAATGGTTAAACTACATTTAGTGGATTCTATGTGATGCAAATCTGAATCAATTGTAGTTCCAATTATAGGGAAAAAAGATGATGGCGTGACTAGGGAAAAGTTATCAATGATGTTCTAATGGCCCTACGCAACGCGAATCAGAATAAAGGTAGAAACTTTTTTTCATGAGAACATGTAGAACCAATAAAGGAAGGACACAGAGAAGGATTGGACTAAATGTGTACCACGACGAAGAGTTGAGTTTATGGTGAAACCGGAAAGAAGGACTTCACTAATTATCGGAGACATGGATACCAAACATCAAGAATCAAAGTAGAACCAATATGCCTTAGCAAAAAGAATCATGAGCAATGTCTAGTAGAGTCTTGACGACTTAAAATAAAATACAAATTGGGGAAGATGAAAATAAGAGAAGGGGATATTATGGAAGGGGAGTTTTAGAACCTATATAATATGGAAGAGATAAGAAAGGAAAATAAAATAGGAGAAGTTGAAGAGGTTTATGGTAGTATAGGAGAACCATTTATATAGAATTGTAAGTGCCCATTGAAGGAAATAAAAAGGTAGGATGAGTATAGGTCAATTAAATATAAAATTCGAAAGAGTTTTAAGTTAAGACTAAATGGTCAAAAATAATATTATTTTTTTGTGAGTTTGATAGCTTAACCATTAGTTGTTGTCTTTTTTTTTTTTACATGAACTATTATTATTCAGGTATTAAAATACATCTAGTTGAGTACTTGGTAATACTTTAGGTAAGAAAAGGGAACCTATATATTTGGTCTAGTCAGCTTTGATGTGTGTTTTAATTCATAAAGTGATAGCTTAGATGTATATTTAATCATTTTTCTCTTTATTTGGTTTGTGTGATAAGGAAAAATAATCTCATATTAAAATGCAGGATTATTTTATCTCGAATTTGTATGAATGATGAGGTTAGTTATCCCATATAGAAGGTGAGATAGTTAATTATAATATCCTTGTCTATCCAATCTCGATAACCAAACGACTCCTAAGTATAAGAATTTTTATATTATCAATTATTTTTAGCTATTGAAGAAAATAACTTATCTTGTTTTTGAGATTACAAGTATCGCATTTTAAGGAAGCATACTCATTGATATTTTTGAAGTGACATGATTGTGTAATTTAATTTTTTATACTGACAATATATATAAACAAATAAATAAAAAAGCTATAAAACTCTTATTTAATTATTCCATAAGATACATATTTCAAAAAATAATTTCTCGTTTAATCAAGGTATGACTAAATATTTCGGACAAATTTTTTTACTCTTTTCTAAATTTGATAGAGAATAAGTACAGAAAAACTCTTTATTTATAATTTTAGTTTGTCCTAACCTATAACAACATATCATAAATTCATAATCAATACGTAGGTTACTCGAATGATAGCCACCCGTCACCTTTAATAGTATAAGGTAGTGTGTTTAAGTCATCGAAGGAGTAAAAAGGATGAAAATTCCTAAAGAGAAGTTTTTTTTAAAAAAAAACTTAAAAAACATATTAGTTGACCGCGTCGAGTCCCTCTTGAACTTGTTCTAAAAAGTTGAATACACACTCAAACTATTGTGTCGAGCTATTACATACTTGTACTACTCCAAAAACTCATACTATGCTACGATTACAAGTGTTACAACTTCTTTTATTACAAACTTGTACTACTCCAAAAACTCATATATACTACTCCATCAATTTCAAATTAATTGAATTGTTGAGACATTTTTCATTTTTCAAATTAACTTAATTGTTCAATTTTCAAGACTACTTTTAAAATGTTTTTTCAATTTTACCCTTCATTAGTTAGTATTGAAATTAGTTATTAATTAATTTTTAGTTATTTTAATCATAAATTTGACAGGATAAAAATGGAAGTTATGCCTAATTTATGTCTTAATCTTCTTTTCTTAAAGGGTGTGAAAAATCTCAACAATTCAATTAATTTGAAATAGAGGAAGTATGCTACAATTATAAGTGTTACAACTTCTTTTATTACATAAATTCACTTTTAAGTAATAGTGTAATAAATCGTCACAATAATTTGAGTGTCCATTCAACGTTTCGGGACAAGTTCATTAGGGAGTTGATGTCTTTTCTCAAATATTTATATTGCATCTTGGATATTGGATATATTATTTTGATCTCGTGAAGACAAGTCAAGGAAGGCAGTCTCTCCGTTCACTTTTATTCGTTCACAATAAACTCCGCAGAACTAATAAATGAAATGCATATATTATTATGATACTCATATTAGTTGACGCATAATTTTAATGAATTGAGAAATTATTTGGAATGGACAGTTAATGCTATGGGCAAAACATAAAAAAATATTGTCTTTATTTTAAATTGTTAAAAACTTTTCAGTTCTTATTTGGTTGACTATTCGTCTTTCTGGCTACTCTGTCTTTTGAGTTTCTTCTTCTTCTTTTAAAGTTCACTTAATTTATTTTTAACATACATTTACCATTGCACATTGCATGCATACTCTAATCTTGATGTCCTTATGGAAAGAACTGATCTTATCAAAGCCTTGAAATACTATAAGGTATAATATGAATAATTTAACTTTTATAACTTAGTGTGTATATATAATTTAGTTTATTGTATTTGTGTTTTGCATGTCTACTTTTTCATCTACCTATATTGTTTCTTTGTTTTTGGCATAATACATATATAAACACATTAGCTTGGCGTCAACTGACAACTTTGAAAATCTACATTTACACATTTTAACTTGGTTTAAGTTGCCCTCCCATGTGAATTCTCATATATAGTGCCTAGGGGGTGTTTACGAGGTCAACTTAAACCAAGTTGAGGTATCTAGATCAGAGGCAGAGCTAGGTGGGGTTCATGGGTTCGGATGAACCCAGTAGCTTATTCGTAAATCTTGTATTTGTACTAGAAAATTGAATAAATATTTATATGTACATTAACTTGTGAACCCCTAATAAAATTGATTGACATGGAAATGCTTTCTATGCTAGAGTTACGGGTTCGAACCTCACTATCAACAAAAAGTTAAGTTTCTCTTTTTTTAGAACCCTCAAACTCCTAATCATGGCTCCGTTTCTGATCTAGATGTGCATTTTCAAAGTTGGAGTGTTTAGTTGTGAGTCGAGGGCTTGAGGCTATGTGATTTGTCTTTGTAATGCTCTCTTTTTATGGTTCAATCCTCTCCAGGAAGCAGTCAAATTAAAACCTAACTCCGTAGATGATTATTTGGGCATGGGAAATGTATACAAGGTAAGTCCTCTTGCATTTTGTCAATAAAGTGACGAAGCCAGTATTTTCACTAAGAGGGCTCAAAATATAAAAAAATATTTTTAATCTTGTATACAAATTTAGTTTCAGACGAAGGGGATTTGGATGAACCCCTTGCGCCCTCCTAGCTCCGCCCCTGCCCACAAGTTCTTGCACAAGTGATATACAAAGATAAGCATCTTCATTGCATTTTTCAGGAGTTGGGAATGCTCCAAAAGGCCATAGTGTGTTACCAGCGCGCAATCCAAGCGCAACCAGATTATGCAATGGCTTTTGGTGAGACGCCACGTTTACTCTGTTGAGTCCTACTCTTATATAGTCTTGGGCAATCCTCACGTCTTGAGCTATCTTTGCAGCCTACTTGGCTGATGTATACTATAAACAAGGAAATCTTGAAATGGTAATACGTAATTATAGGAGAGCTATTGCCCGTGATGCAGAATTCTTCGAGGCATATAACAATATGGTACTTAATTAGTTCATAAAATTCCTATCATATATTAACATTTTCTTCCTATATTAATTTTGTATGATCTCAAAAATGTTGCTTCTAGGGTCATGTTCTAAAAGATGCTGGTGAAGTGCAGGAAGCAATTCATTGCTATCATGTAACTTTGTGCTTTGTCATTTGCTTTAATTTCCTTATTGTTAATCTGCTATGTGACACTTTTTGCTTTTCGATAATCAGTTTGACTAATCGTTGAAGCTAGAGCAGCTCAATAGTTTAAAACTAAAATTCTGATATTGAAAAACCATTTGATAAGTACTATAAATTGCAATTCTTCACATGTTAATGTGATGAATAGATACATTTTAAAATGTCGGTCAAATTTCACGTAGTTTGAATCTCCAGAAGTGAAAAATGTCACATAAATCGGGACAGAAGAAGTAGTTTCTGATGAATGCATGAAGCAATGCATTTATGATGTTTTTCAACTTTTCTGATGAATGCATGCAGCAATGCCTCTCTCTTCGAACTGATCATCCAGAAATACTATCCAATCTGGGAAACGTTTATATGGAGCGGTAAGATTTTGCTTAACAACATCGATTCTCTTCTGGACTATATATGCCAATCTAAGTAATTTCGATGAGCTATTCATATTGACTCTAGGAACATGATGAGTGCTGCTACACAATGTTATAAAGCTAGTTTAGCTGTCTCAACAGGGCTCTCAACTCCTTTTAATAATCTCGGCATAATAAATGTGCAACAGGTAAATATTTAGTTACTACATCCCAAGAATGTTTAATTTGCAAATCAGTACAAAGCATTTCTTGTACATTTTTTTGGATAGCTAGGAGGGACTATCTTATTTACGATCACTAGTGCCATTTGTGTATCTGTTTTTTTTTCCGCAGACATGAATGTTTTCGTCTTTTCTGATGTAATTTTAAGCGAAATTATGCACAAGCCATATCATGCTTTAATGAGTTACTCAGAATAAACCCCATGTCAACTATACGAGAGCTATTGCCATAAGACCAACCATGGAGGATGTTCATGCGTTGTTGGCTTCAGCTTACATGACAAGGTTTTGTTGTTAAGGTTTACAAGCTTCAAAATTAAATGGTTCCTTTTATACATAAAGTTTTGATTTTCGGTGTAGTGGCAATGCTGAAGCAGCTATAAAAGGCTATAGAAAAGCTTTGATGCTATGTCCTGACTTCCCCGAAGCAACTTGTAATCTTCTTTACACGTTACAGGTACGTTATAGGTACTTATGCAGTTCATTTAGAATTCATGTCATGATCTGTTTGCTTAGTCTGATTAAGATTCTTGTTTATATTTCGTATTTTCTAGTGTTGTTTGTTAGGATTTGAAACTTTTAGAGAAGAAAATAAGGTTCAGCAGCAGAAACTTTCATACATATTCAGCTTTTGAAAGCATACACACATATATCTACATAAGCTTTCAAAGTTAGTAGAGGACCATACATATCCAACCACTATTGACTTTCTTACAAAACATATTCCATAAAACAAGGACTACCTTTCCTTTACATACTTAACATAATATTTAAGAAAATAACAATTAAACAAAAAGACATCTAGAAATATCTCATTTTCTAACACTCCTCCTTGAGATTTTTCTTGGATACTCCCAACTTAGCCCTTAGAACTTCAAATTTCCCCTTAGGAAGAGCCTTGGTCATGATGTCTGCAATCTGCTGATCTGAGCTGCAATGAACAAGCTGAACTTCGCCATCCTTCTCTGCTTGCCTGATAGCGTGAAACTTCACATTTATATGCTTGCTACGACCATGTTGCACTGGATTTTTGGCCATAGATATTGCTGACTTGTTGTCAACCTTAATGACAGTAGCTTCAATGTCATTTTGCTCCAGATCACGTAGAATCTTTCTTAACCATAAAGCCTGATTAGTTGCACCAGCAGCTGCGATGTATTCTGCTTCTGCAGAAGATAGAGCTACCACCTCTTGCTTCTTTGAATTCCATGAGAACATGCCTGAACCAAGTGTAAAAGCATATCCAGAAGTGCTTTTCATATCATCAACGCTTCCTGCCCAATCACTATCTGAATAACCCATCAGTTGCCCTTGCTCTTCCCTTTTAAACCAAATACCATAATCAGCAGTTCCTTTGATATATCTCAACGTTCGTTTAGCAACACCAAGATGAACTTGACTTGGAGCTTGCATAAACCTCGACAGTAAACTTGCCGCGAACATGAGATCGGGTCTTGTTGCTGTCAAATACAGCAAACTACCAATCAGACTTCTATAAACTGTTGGATCAACCCTGTCACCTCCTTCAAACTTCAAAATTTTTTCATTGTGAACCAGTGGAGTCGGTACAGACTTGCACCTCTCCATCTTGAACCTTTTAAGAATATCCCATGCATATTTTCTCTGAGAAATAAAGATTCCAGCAGTAGCTTGATGAATCTCCATTCCCAGAAAGTAACTCATTTCACCCAAATCTGACATTTCAAACTTGGTCTCCATTTCTTGCATGAACTGATTCACCATTGCTTTATTGCTTCCTGTTACCAGAAGATCATCAACATAGAGTGACACCACAAACACATCTCCTCCTTTAGCCTTCTTCACATATAAAGTGGCTTCATTTTCACTTCTCTTGAAGCCACAATGAATGAGATGATCATCAATCTTACTGTACCATGCTCGAGGAGCCTGCTTTAATCCATACAATGCCTTATGAAGTCGGTAGACTTTATCCTCCATTCCTGCAACTTGAAAGCCTTCTAGTTGATCAACATATATCTCCTCCTGAAACAGTCGATTTAAGAATGCAGATTTCACATCCAAATGATACAACTTCCAATTTAATTGAGCTGCCAAAGCAAATAGCAGCCTTATTGTATCATGTCGTGCAACAGGTGCAAACGTGTCCCCATAATCCAGACCTGCAACTTGCGCGTAACCTTTCACAACAAGCCTTGCTTTGTATTTACAAACTGAGCTATCTGGATTAAGTTTGGTTCTATAAACCCACTTCACCCCGATCACATTTCTGTTTTTGGGTTTATCAACCAACTTCCAAGTATCATTCTTTTCTATCATAACAATCTCCTCCTTCATGGCTTCAATCCAAACTTCATGTCTTGATGCTTCTTGATAGCTATTTGGTACCGAAATTGCAACATTACATCTTTCTTATATCTCGGAGAGGGACCTTGTCTTCCAAATTGGTGAATCAAGTGAGGATTTCCTGTCTGATTCTTCGTCTTCTTCCAGAGTTTCAGACCCAAATGATTTGATTTCAGGCAGCGGACTCATGTTCTGAAAAACTGCATTATCTTTCTCAATTTGCTCCTTATCCCAGTTCCAATAAGCATGCTCATCCACGACTACATCTCTTCGGATTGAAATACTTTTTGTTTGCAAGTTGAAAACTCTATAACCCTTGGCTTGTGATGAATAACCAATAAAGATCCCCAATTCACCTTTTGGTTCAAGTTTGCTTCTTTTGACAGAAGGAACATGAGAATAGCATATCGAACCAAAAACTTTTAGATGCTTGGCAGATGGATGTATTCCACTCCATGCCTCAGTAGGAGTCTTTTCATCCACAGCTTTTGTTGGCAGCCTATTTAACAAATACACTGAAGTATGAACAGCTTCTGCCCAAAAGCTTTGTGGCAGTTTCTTTTCCAGCAGAATTCCAACATTTTTTCCTTTAGGTGCCATGAAAACCCAGAAAGTTTGAGGAAAGAGAAGAAAAATATTTGAGTGTGGGAGGGGTGGTCGGGTGGGTAGTAGTGGGGTGGGGTGTTGAGTTTTTTCTTTGCTGGTCGAAGAATGGTGCTTGAAGAAGAGAGAATTATGGTTTTGAAAATCTTGGGGGTAGAAATAATGGAGGATTTGGTGATTTTTGGGGAAGAAAGTGAGAGGAAGAAGAACAATTTTTTTAGAGATTAGAGAATTTGGATTTGAGGGGTGGGGGTAGGGTTAGACATTTGAGAGAAAGTGAGGTAGAATTTGGGTTGGTGTAGGTGTGAAATTTCGGGTGGGTCCAATGAAAAAAATAAAAAATTGGAGAGATGTGAGGGTGGCGCGGTGGCATGCAAAGCGCCCGCTTGGCACCTCAATACTTTGGTGCTTGGCGCGAAGCGCCTATAGTGCACCCAGCTAGCGCCTCAATACTTTGGCATCTGGTGTGGCCAATGCCTCAGTATTTTGGAGTCTGGCACACAGGGACGGACCCACGTTGGTTCCAGGGGGTTCATCCGAACCCCCTCGGCAAAATATTACACTGTATATATATATAAGGTAATTTTCTGTATTTATGTGGATATATATATTTTGAACCCCTTCAATGACAATGAGAAAGAGATAGCCCAACAGCAGGCTCTTGAAAATTAAGCCTCATGTCAAAGGTTCGAATCCCTGCATTAGCGTTTTATTTTTTTCTTTTTCAGTTTCAGTTTTATTTTTTTAAGGTTTCAGTTCTGTTTTCACGTTTTTTTTAGTTTTTTTTTTATAAAACATGCTAAAAGTGTGGTTTTAAACCCAAAAAAATTCAAGGGTCCGCCACTAAAACTAAATACTACTACTTTCTTGAAATTTTGTTTTGTTGGCTTATATATACACCTTTATACTTTTATTTTTCGAACCCCCTGAACGAAAATTCTGGGTCCGCCACTGCTGGCACAACGCACCAGCCGTCGAGCCGTCAACTTAGTTTGTCTTGCCCCTTTTTATGCTTCTCGTCCTTTTCATGGCATGCCTTCATATTCCTGCTCATCAATCAAAACACGTTATAAAATGGTGAATTACCTCCCACCTAGTGCCTTAGTTTTGATCTTGGCGGGACTCATCTTTCTGTATATTCCTTTTCTTTTTTTTGGTTTCTAACTATTACAAATAATTGGAACTTAAATTAAATCCTACCAAAAAATGAACAGAAAATAAGAAGAAAAAAAAAGAAAAATTAAAAAGAAAAATTAGATAATTTAATTACAAACAATTCACGGGTTGTCTCCCCTTGAGTGCCTTGTTTAACGTCACATCTCGACTCGAATTTGGATCATTCATCATTTAGCTCAAGAGCTTCTTGATATCGATCCACATCCTTACAAAAGTAGTGCTTAAATAGTTGTTCATTTACTAAAAATGGTGTTGTATCCTTGCCTTTAAGCTTAACCACACCATGTTGTGTCGTCCTGACCACTTCTAAAGGCCCACTCCATTTAGACCTTAGTTATTTGGGTAATAATCTAAGTCTAGAGTTGAAAAGAAATACCTTCTTTTGGCCTAGATTGAAAGTTTGTGTGACTATGTGCTTGTCGCGAAATAGGAGTGTCGGACCCTACATTAGTAAAACAATGTAGGAAAGAGTATGTGTTAGTACATAGAATGTACCAAGTTTGATAGCAATGCATAAGAGTTCTAAAATCATGCTAAAAGGACTTTTCATGAAATGCAATGACCAAATTCAACCATAAGATAAAAGGTTATAAAACATGATCGTGATCATGGTCAATGCAAGTTAAATCATCTTTCAACACACGAGAAATACTTCTAGAAGTAACCTTAGTTCATTATTGTGGGAAGTAGTAATTAACTTACATATAGACCATGTGAGCTATAACAGTGAATCTGGTGTCTACCCCAAAATGAAAATAAAGGTCCTTACTTACCAAGGTAAGAACCATAAACTTCTAGCTTAAGTGGTCCACAATAGCTAATGTCAATCTAAGACAAACCTATGGTGGCACATAGTTTATGGGACATGGGTAATCGCCTCTTGCCCACTCGGTGCTAAGCATAAATCCCATAGAAAAGTCATTATTCTTAACCTGTCTTATCATTAAGAGACATGGGTAATCTCCACTTGTCTTATCATCCATGGAAGGTACATCATGTAGCCAATCCAAGCTAGGTTTTATTAGAATAGCTCCTAAATCTTGATTCAAAGTTTAGTTGAGAAAGCCTTTCAACTCTAAGAATTCTTTATGGGAGAAAACCCATTCACATTCATGTATTGAGTAGTATGTGAGAAATCCTTTCACAACAACAACAACATTGATTCTTTACTCTCAAAGCAACTTTAAATTATCTTTGTCAATTTCATAAAGAGCATATCTTCATAAATTCATCTTTCATAGTTCAAAACCCACATTATATCATCATTGTTAAGAAATCATTGGTCTTGCAGGGTTCATGGGGGATTCAACTTAAAACATGCAAATTACTTCAATTCATGAATAAGAAGACATAAAACAATCAATTGGATCAACATTGAAAAGAATCCATGACAATTGAATAAAAACTCTAATTTGATTGGGGAATCTAACTTTACAAATTGGGGATTTTAGGAACCCTATGGAGGAAACAACTCCATAGGTGAAAACTATCATCTTGGAGTTCAATTAAGTGACCCATGTACGGTCCGTTGGTCCACTTACTAACTATACATCCCGACCGTAGGTCCCAACTTTGACTCTCAAAATTTCACTAATTCTGGGACTCACCTACGAAAACTACCTATAACTCGTACATTGAACGAAGAATCGTCCTGGTGAACCGTAAAAAAGATACTCTGATTTAACATTTTAACTAAGTTAAACTCGCCACCTACAACCCCCACCTACGGTCCGTGGGTTGACCTACATACCGTCGGTAGTTCCGTCGGTACTGTCAACAGATTGTTAGGATTTGAAACTTTTAGAGAAGAAAATAAGGTTCAGCAGCAGAAACTTTTATACATATTCAGCTTTTGAAAGCATACACACATATATCTACATAAGCTTTCAAAGTTAGTAGAGGACCATACATATCCAACCACTATTGACTTTCTTACAAAACATATTCCATAAAACAAGGACTACCTTTCCTTTACATACTTAACATAATATTTAAGAAAATAACAATTAAACAAAAAGACATCTAGAAATATCTCATTTTCTAACATTGTTTACAAGTCCATTGCCAAAATGTTAAGAAATTAATTTCATCGTATGCAGCGTGTCTGTGATTGGGAGAACCGAGAGGAGATGCTAATTGAAGTTGAAGGAATACTAAGAAGACAGATTGAGGTATTACATCTACTTTATGACCATTATATGATAAGCAGATCCAGGGTTTTAGAAATTTCGCTGTTCCTACAACGACCTTAAGTTGATAATAAGATAATAACTGGGTTCGCAGTCAAATATTTGTTGATAATTAGCAGATTTCTTAACACATATATAGAGTCTGGACATAAGTTATTGGGTTCATGTGAACTCGTAAGTGAGTCTCTGGATCTGCCTCTACTTTGCAAGCTATGTTTTTTTATCATTATAATGCGATTAATGTTTTCTCACATACCCTTCTTTAGATGTCCATTACACCTAGTGTTGAGCCTTTCCAGGCAATTGCATACCCTCTTGATCCGATACTCGCTCTAGATATCAGGTGAGAACTTCTCTATTGGATTGATCAGAAGAATATAATGATGTAACATCCGGCAATGTGAAATAATTGAAGAGGCTTAGAATTGGAAATTTTCATTTTTGGAAAGAATTTTAAAGTTTTGGAAATTTTGGCTATGGAAAAATGTGAATTTTTGGCCAACTTTGAACAGCCATAAATTCT
>NW_006238968.1:2231408-2231547 GCF_000226075.1 Solanum tuberosum
CTTGGGGCGGCGCGCCACTCAGAGCGCCAGCAGGCCCTCTCTGAAGTTTTTGGCCTGGTGCTCCGCGCCTCTCAGATTGCCAAGAGCGCCAAGCTTTCCCATTCTTTCCATGCCTTCTCATGCATGTTCCTAGGTGTTA
>NW_006238968.1:2232940-2243349 GCF_000226075.1 Solanum tuberosum
GTCCCAACATCCATCTCAGTATTTTAGAGGCTTCATAGACAGTCAGTCAGTTAGTTTTGAGTCTTTTATCTATGTATATATGTAAATATTCTATTTTGAGACTCGAGTTGCCTTTTTGGCCAGATTTCATCAGTTAAGTATTTTATGTCTTTGCATGGCATTGAGTTATTCTGTTGAGTTAAGTTTCCGCTGAGTTAAGAAAGCCAGGCCAAGGGTTCGCTTGGGGCCAGCAATGGTCTCCGAGTGCCGGTCCCGCCCAGGGTGTAGGCTCGAGGCGTGACAAATGATGTGAGGTTGAACTGACTGTTTCTTTTTCTTGCACAGTCGAAAGCATGCCCAGTACTACTCTTTGATAGCGGCTCGCTACTCACTTTCTACTTTCATCCATCCACCACCGCTGCCAATAAAGGGAGGTGGCAGGAATGGCAGACTGAGGGTTGGGTAAGTTGCTCTAGCTGATCCCACATCCACGGGTTAAGGATTACACGATCTGTTTATATGGTCTTAGTCAATTCTAACCTCATGAGCTAGCTTTTGGGGTTGAGTTAGTTCTTTATCATGGTATTAGAGACTCCCAATTCATTGCTTACCGATGTTGGGCCTCCCGTCTTATATTGTCCACGATCCTAATGTTTAGTCTTGGGCGTGCGGGTTAAGCCTAAGGTCCATTTCTTTGACACCTGCCATTGGCATTTCATGAATGTTGCCCGCTTATAAGTTTTTTAATGTGTCTAGTTATGTGAGCAGCGATTTTAGAAATCACCCAGTATCACATCTGATGGGTTCAGTTTTTGGAATGCATGACAGAGAGAATATTGAGGTTTGGACAGTTTGTTCCTTTATTTTTCGCATCTTTAGTACCACCGGGAGCTTTTGTTCTCGTTCATGCTAAATCTACGAGTACATTTCCTAGGTTTTCTGCTATGCTCTAAGACCAAATGGTGGTACAGAGTGGGGGATTCGAACCCAGTCTGAGGCGGAGCATTTTATTGATGTGTCATCCTTGACATTTGATGCAACAGCAAGGATGATTAATGAGGATCAAATACAAATACTTATCGATCTTAATGGCTATACCAAGGTATACAGATTGGACTCAATAGTCAATCCATATCAATCCTACACTTTAGATTATTTGCTAGGATTGTTGTTGTGCGTACGCAAGACAATCTTGCTTGCAAATAACACACGCAAACACAGTCGATGAGGATTTGGTTAGCATGGATCCATGTTTGTTATTTCGAGCAATGAATATTATGAAGAAATTGCCTAACTAAACTGCAAAGCTGTGAAAACATCTCATCCTGTGCACATTTGGTTGTCTATATTCTGTATACTATGATTCTGCATTTGTTGTTTTAAGCAGCATTACTCGTGTTACGTCCATCACCTCACGTGTAACGTGTTACAGCATTAAGTATCTCATGATGGACTATGGACCGATCTGTTGTAGGGGGCAAGAATTGAGATTTTTGCAATGCAGCCAGTTCCAATCCAGGTTTCATACATGGGGTTCCCTGGAACCACGGGGGCAACGTACATAGATTATTTGCTTACAGATGAGGTAATTTGCTGGCTAGTGACACCTTCGATATCATATTTGCTGTTAACCTTTTCTCTCTGTAGGATCCTTTGAGTGTAATTTTCCTGTATGCAGTTTGTTTCACCGATGAAGTACGCACATATTTACTCAGAGAAGCTTGTACATCTCCCTCATTGCTATTTTGTCAACGATTATAAGCAAGTAAGTTTTCCTTGGATCTTTCTAAGCTTTATAACAAATCTTATTTCGTCAAATCAATCAATGAATTAATTATGCCTCGATCCCAAATTCTTAGTTGGAGTTGGCTACAACAACATATCCAGTATGGACTCTGAGGAAAGTAGAGTGTACGCACATCTTACCCCTACCTCAGAAATAGAGAGGCTGTTTCCAATAGACCCTCGTCTCAAGGTAAAAAAATAGTCCAAGGCAGTCCAGAAGTAATAAAAGTACAAGAAAATAGGACAAGAACTATAACAAAACAATAACGATAGTTGAAGACACCATTAAATGAAGTACAAAACAAATAATAACAAAAATTGAAGAACCAGAAATTATATGAGCAATACTACAACTACTAGTATGGAGTGTCCTAGAAGTCCTAGAAAATGAGGTCTGGGAAAGGTAGAATGTACGTAGAGGTAGAGGTAAAGAGGTTGTTTCCAACAGACCCTCGTCTCAAGGGAAAAAATAGTCCAAGGTAGTCCAGAAGTAATAAAAGTACAAGAAAACAAGACAATAACTACAACAAAACAATACGATAGTCGAAGTACAAGACAACAAATAATAACAAAAATCGAAGAACCAGAAACTACATGAGCAATACTACGACTACTAGTATGGACAGATAACAAGACAACACACTATTCCCTACTAAACTTCTACTGTAATCCCTTTCCTCCACAACCTCATATCTTAAATGGTATTGACCTTATATCTGTGCTGAACTATTCTAGTTTTGTTTTACTTTTCGCTGCTGCTGAGTCTCTTGCTGTTGTTCTTTGTAGAAATACTGTCATTTGCTAAACTCAAACTGCCAACCGAAGCGTTGTGATTATGGACTGCCTGAGGATAAATTCATATTTGCATGTTTTAATCAGCTTTACAAGATGGATCCTGAGATTTTTATTACATGGTCGTTACTTCGACTGATTTAAATTGGTCAATTCTTACCTTCACAAGCACTTTCTAAAAAAACTTGTTGAGTTGGTATGTGCAGGTGCAATATCCTTAAACGTGTACCAAACAGTGCTCTTTGGCTTCTTAGATTTCCAGCTGCAGGGGAGATGAGGCTCCGCGCACGTAAGTATTTTCTTCCACATCATGCATTTCTCTTATCTCGTTTAGAGTATCAGTCTAGTCACTCAACTAATCCACTCGTAGAGTCTGGTAGTTGAGACTTCGCCCGTTTTTCTTCAGTAAAGTCGAACCTGGTAGAGGAATACCTGTATATTAGCTTATGAAAGGTCTCGTAATGCAGCTCATTTATTACAGATGCTGCTGCACAAGGCCTGCAACCAGACCAAATTATTTTCACAGATGTTGTAATGAAACAAGAGCACATCAGGCGTAGCTCGTTGGCTGATCTTTTCCTAGACACGTTTGAAGATTAAGAAACATTCGACGTCTTGGCATTCAAGAATCTAGTTCCATTCATGTCATGTTCTTAAATTTTGGTGTTTTTTGGTCACTTGTAGGCCAATGTGCAATGCACATACCACAGGAACAGATGTTCTTTGGGCTGGTCTACCAATGATTACACTTCCCCTTGAGAAAATGGCTACTAGAGTTGCTGGTTCCCTTTGTTTGGCCACAGGACTTGGGGACAAAATGATTGTCAGCAGGTATGCGTTCAAATATTATTTCATCAAATCAATCAATGAATCAACAACAAGTCAACAACAACATATTCAGGGTAGTGTGTATGCAGATCTTACCTCTACCTTGGAACGTAGAAAGACTGTTTCCAATAGACCGTCAGCTCAAGGACATATTTTGTGACTGATATCATTTTATTCCTTTTTGGTTTACTTTGCATTCTGCAGTATGAAGGAATACGAAGAGAAGGCAGTTTCGTTGGGACTAAATCGTTCAAAGCTCCAAGATCTCACCAATAGACTCAAGGCTGCGCGAATGAGCTGCCCTTTATTTGATACAACACGTTGGGTGAGTACTTAAACACATAACATGTACTTTACTCAACGACATTCTTGATATGTTGCTCGGACTCATCTTCAAAAATGCTACTTGGGTGCATGTTGAATCCTTTCAAAGTAGTGCATTTTTGGAGACTCCGAACATGAAATGCTCATTTCTTTCTTGTTGTGTTTTCAGGTGAGGAATCTAGAGCGTTCTTACTTTAAGATGTGGAATCTCTATTGCTCCGGCCAGCACCATCAGCCCTTCAAAGTGACTGAAAATGACTCAGAATTCCCTTTTAACCGATAGAGATGTAGTAGGGAAGGAAGAGAACAAGCATTCACTGGGCGGAACCAGAATTTTCACCAAGACATTTTTGAAGATTCTGAACAACACAAACTTCCCCTCAAGTGCATGTGGCTCCGCGACTCCTCTAGTAAATCAACACATTGTGTTTGATCCCTTGATTTTTTTGTCCAAATATTGCTCTATTCCAAGTTCATAGGGGAGCGAAAAAAATATTATGAAGCAAAATAATGTCCTCTCATATGTCTTGAATATGTGTGCTATGCAAATTTTTCTATATTATTAGGGGTTGTTTGGTTGGTGGGACAAGGGATAACAATCACAAAATAAATGATAGGATTATTTTGTTCCGTGTTTGGTTGTAATTATTAATTGGTCTATGGAATCGTTTAATACTAAAATAATGGGGTTAATTATCATATATAGAAGATGGGATAGTTAATCCTATGAAGTATCCTTGTCTAAATCATCTCGATAACCAAATGACTCTGTAGTGGTAGAAATTTTTATACCATCAATTTTTTTTAGTTATTGTAACAAGTAAATTGTCTTGTTTTCGAGATTACAAGTTCGCATTTTAATAAAACATAATATCAGTATTTTTTTAAATGATCTGATTATAGATTTATTTCTCTTACCATAGAAAAATTTAAACTTAATTTTTTTTAAAAATAAATAAATAGTGGTTTTCCATTGGGTCTTCTTTTTGCTATGGTAGGTGAGAAAAAGAGGAATCCCTTTCAAAAATCAAATCATCTTACAAGAGTGTTTAATGTAATTGACCCTAATTTTTTTTATCTTTCTACAAAGAAAAAAAGCAGCAAAATTCAATCCTTAAGATATCATAATCAACACGAGGGAAACACCTTTCACCTCCAATTCCGAGATTGCGGATTCTAGCCATCAAAGGAGTAAAAATGGCAGAAGCTCTCAGTAAGTTAACATATTAGTTGACCACATTCAGAATCTATCTGAAGTATACAAATTCCTTCCTTAAAATTCGTGAACGGGGAAATTCGCTTAGGGTGAAAGAGGTTGGTAAATCTAGTTCAATCAGTAAATCGATCTAAAGAGTAAGGTTTTCAAACTAAATAAGTTCAAACAATAAGTTCTTTTATAGTCCAGCATAGCATTTCCAGGAACTGCAGTTTACAGTACAGTACATACACAGATGATCAACAAATTAACAACTGATGTGCATACAGCCATGGAAAGGGTCTTCCTGGGATTTTGTTGTCCATATGTATCGATGACTCGAGTCTTCTGAACCAACTCAAACATAAATCACATGAATCCGATGCAAAACAGAAATCAGTCTCTCCTGAGATCCATTTCTTCCCTACGAACACCATCAGCGTTTAATATGAGCATTTCCAGCTTGTCACCCTGCATATATGAAAGCAACTTGTTCAGAAACAGGATGACGATAAAAGCTTCATAACCTTCTCAAACAAAACTTCTCCCTGCCACACTTATACAATTTGATCATCCATTGAGTACCAGATCAATAGGAAAGTAAAGACTCAGAAACTTTGGCTCACAATTAAGAGAGTACTCGTAAGATGTCATTTCCGAGTCATGATTATTGCAAAACAGTCACACTTAATAACCTAAAAGTTTCCGAAGATTAATAGTTCTTAAATATTATTGTGTCATTGCATAGATACCATAGCACATAAATCACTTACAGTATATATATCCCTTTCTGTTGCTGAAGCAAAACATGTCTTCACTAAGTCAATGGCTTCTGATTCAGAAAGTGGAGTTACAGCATCCTGTGCAGGTCATGGGAACTTTGTTAGCAGGAAATCACATTTTCCTTTTCTCACAATTCTTAGGTGAAGTTGACAGCACTAGCTACTTCATATACTTGAAAGAAAATTTGGCAAAAGTGAAGTATGAACCAGACCTTGGCAGGCAGCAAGAGAGGGCTTGGAGACTTTAATTGGTTGTCCAGGAAAGGCATGATCAAAGTTGCGCCTGAACCTTGAGAACTATACCCAACTCTCTCATAGGATCCAACAGCATCATATGTAAAAACACAACCCTTTCCTATGAGAATTTAAGAATAAAATAACAATAAGTTTCTTTTCAGCAATGTATAGTGTTGCTCGGACCTTCAAAAATGTCGACGGGTGCTTATCCGATCCTCAAAAAGTAACTCATTTTTGGAAGATCCAACAAGGGTGCGGCAACATTTTTGGAAAGTCCGAACAACATAAAGATGTATACAAATAAAACCTTGAGACAGCATCCTCCCATAATTTGTTACCTTCACTGTCAAGGCCACCTAGAACATTGAACGCATAGTAGGGAAAGAAACGTTTGTAGTATAGGGTGTTTGAAAGTAGCTGTCCCATAGCTGGGCAGCTCATCTGCTTATTGTGCTGGTGCTGATAGGTCTATTTTCAAAGAATAAAAAGCAGAATATCACTTCCAACATCATATTCTTGAAGTGTGAATGTCTAAACAGCAGACAATTTTGAAATGTAACACACATAATAATATTAAATGTCCATTTCCGTATTAAAGCCACAAACAGAGAAAACACATGATATTTCTTTTACCAATAAAGAAAGAGAGAACGCACAAAAATACTCCTTTACAATAGAATGGCGGGCGTCTAATAGGCATAATCATTAAAAGAAGAGTTGAAAAAGAACTTATCAGATAGAATTGAACTACTACAAATGTGACTCATAGATGACTGTTTGTGATTTAGGAAAGACGAGAAACATCTCTATCAAAAAAGGAAAATCAAGAAAGAGTCATCAGGATGAATGAAAACATTAGATACTGCGTGTCCTTTCCTTTAAGCAACGTAAACTTCACTTAAAAACAACATAAAACATAAGCCGAAAATCCAATCTTTCCTGTTGCTTCCCCTGGTCTTCCCCCTGTCAGTGTCCCTCTCCCTGCCCCTCATTGCTTCACACAACCATGTTATTGCACCTTTATCCTCCCTCTGTTCCACTCACATGTTCCAAAACTTAAGTTCATTGCCAATTTAGTAACCTGAGTACTTATGCAAACTTCAAATTATAGGTCTGGAAGTACAATCAAAAACTTCAAAACTTACTAGACAGTGTCTGCTATTTCAGTTTTTGCAGAACATAAAGCAACATCGACAATAAAAAGAATAATACATTGCACCAATGCACCTAAGATTACAAAGTATCAGCAGAAGCAACAGTTAACAGAATTTTCAGCATCTTACCAGGTGCCTTGCTGCCAAAACTTTTTGCAAAGCTCTCACATCAGCTTGAAATCCTGAGGAGGCCAGCACGCACTTGTCAGCTCTGCACATTCAGATAAAATCATTAATAAAAGTAGGATGCTTCATTAAATAAGAAATTACGCTAAAACAAAATGGAAGGCACCAAGAAGCATGATGTAATGAGATGAAAGAATTATTTTTGGCTTTCAGAGATGTGTGCTTGTCCACTTCAATATTAATGTAACAGTACAGAGTAGGGGTATACAATTGCTAAACATATTGAATGCAACCAATTGAGATGATGATTCAACCTTCTGGCAGTGGATGTGTTACCCTTGCTTTTCAATAGTTCATAGTTTATGAAAGACATATGCTTTCTATGTTCACATCTAAAGTCACAATAGTGGGAGCAGCGGTATTTGAATCCACAGGATCCCCTTTTCTGAGCATGGACACAAGTCAGGACTTCTAACATGAACAGGAAAAAAGTTTAAAGATCAGGTCTTCAGGAAAGAGCTAAATACTTTACACAGGAAATGGAAGTAGACTCCTAAAATATAGGCAATCATTAAGCAGAGTTAATTTTTCAAAGATCAGTTCCTTCAGGTACAAGGGAAATGACTTCCTCTTAAGCTTTATATTAAATTCTACGTAAGATTATCTTAATAAGTATGATTATCCTACTTCAGAGCACTACAATTAACACGAGTTAACTTAATATATGGGATAAAGAAAAAAGAGAAAAGAGAACAATCCAAAGAGCGAAAGAACCACAAGGTAAAACAGAGAAGAAGGGGACATACAATTTAATGATCTTGGAGCAATACTAACAAGGACAGGGAACAAAACTGAGAAACGGACTCTATAAAACAGCTACATACTTTACACTGGAAATGAGGCTAGACTACTCAAATCTAGGGAATCATTAAACAGAGTTAATTTTTTTCAAAAATCAGTTTTGTCAGATACAAATATTTCGACATCCTCTTAACCTTTATATAAATTTCTATGTAAGATTAGCTTAATAAGTATGATGTCTCTGGTTCAAATCTCAAAGGACACGGGTGATTACTTCCTATCTGTCCAAGCCTTGATGGACAGTTAGTTACCAGCAACAGCAGAGTCACGTGGGTGCAAAGAGGTTCATCTGGTGAAAAATTACATTGTATATTCAAGGACAAAATTATGTTTTATGTATATATAGTTTAAATAAAATTCTATGTAAGTTTATCTTAATAAGTATGATATCTCATGTTGTGATTTCTTCCTACTTGTCCAAGTTTTGATGGGCAGTTACCCCTAGAGGCTGATATCATTTTCTATGTATATATATTACATGTTGAATCCCATTGACGTCTTAGTGTGTTTACATCATATTTTGAACCCACTTAAGAAGGAAAATTTCACTCCGTCACTGATTGGGTCGTCTTGTACCTATCCTGGTGGGAGGTAGCAGAGGTATCACATATAATTAGTCAAGCTGCGCACAAGCTGGTCCGGCCACCACATTCACATTTTTTTTCTTTCAAAAAGGTTTAATTATCCTACTCTAGAACACTACACTTAGATAAAATCCAGGTAATTAAAGAACTACTAGGTGAATTAGAGAAGAAAAAAAGGACATACAATTTAATGATCTTGGAGTAATCACGAGTTAGAATGTTGTAACCAGTGGACATCCTAGTATCAGCAGCAATTACACAGTAATCAGCACCTGCAATCGCAACACATGTTCTGCAAACAGTAAACAGATCAGATATCACCCATCGAGATCACATTCAACATAGATAAAAAAAGGAAGCCAAAAAAGAAAAATAACAATCTGCATAAAGAATTACCCTCCATTGTTGTCGTAAGGAGACCAGTTAGCTTGCTGCTTCGTCATCCTGATCTACTATGAGAGAGATAGCTAGGGTTTTGCAGAACAAAATTGAAATTGAAATGGAAAAAAGAGGGGTAAATTGATGAAGATGACCTCTTCAGCAAGACAACTGAATTCGGGTACAGTAAATGGGCTCGGGTAGGCCTTCTAACTGACTCTCCAGGTGAAGCCCAATTGTTTTGTGTCTTGTCTAAAAAGGTCGGGTTAAGTTCACGAATGACCTTTATAGGCGGGGCGGTCTTGAATTTTTAGTGCTATTAAATATTTAAAGAAAAAAAATCTTTGAATTAGAAAATTCGGAACATAAAGTTTTTGTTGTCTATCGAGTGTAAATTGTGGACACAAGATATTTCAAGATAATAAACTTACTCAATTGATCACAAATTATGCCTTTTACGTAAAAGCTAGAACTTATATCTATAAGGCAGAAGATTAAGATATTTCAATACAATGAACCTGCTCAATTGATTATATATATTATGTCTTATAGACAAAAGCTAAAACTTATGTCTAGTAGACAAACAAAAGTTGAGGTATGAAATATTATTTATCTATCTCAGTCAACCAATCAATGATCTCTAATTTTTTTCCTCTTCTTCGAGGGTTATTTATTTCGACCAAACATAAAATATATTTATCTCAGAATGAAAGTGCGATTTTGAAGCAGTAAACATGCATGAAACTAAATACATTTGATATACTCGGTATATTTATATATATATACTTGGCTCTGATACCATTAATTGTTTGTTGTTTAATTTTAAACAAAGTTGCGGATAAAATTTCTATGTACATTCTCACTCGTTTACAATCAAAATTAAAATTATGGCATTGCCAATATCTATCACTTTTACTTGTTGTAATATGTAATTTGTTTTTAGTTTTTATGATTTCAAATTATACATTTTGAATCAAAATATCGATCACTTTTATTTCTAACCTGTAACAAGTAATTTATTTTTTACTTTTCATGATTACAAATCATGCATTTAAAAAAGGCTTAATTAAAAGTATTCTTAAATAATTAATATAAAAGTTACATTTTTATGGTGTATATTACTTAAATCTCTGTAATAAGTTTTTTCTTGTAGTCTTATTGGTAATCCGTTTTCTTCCTCATTTTATTTAATTCCCATTGTCATCACTTTCCTTCAACTCATCAATAAACTCCACTTTTAGTTGGGGTTTGGACCGACTTATTTTTAGTGATTTTTGGTTTTTGAGTTATTTTTATGTTTCCAAAATATTTGGATAACACAAAAAAATGTTTTTAAACTTTTTTTAAAAAAGGTGAAAAAATACCCAAAAAAGTCAAAAGTCAA
>NW_006238968.1:2243668-2244982 GCF_000226075.1 Solanum tuberosum
AAAAACAACTCTAATTTATTTCATGGCCAAACACAACTTCAATTTTTAAATATCTTTTTTTCATTTTAATAAAAAATAAAAACCTTTTTTTTCGTATTTTCAAAATGAAATATGACCAAACGTATATTACAGATTGTTTGATATGTAAAATAAAATGAAATATCTCAAAATAATAAATTTATAACGTTTGGGACAAGTACATTTATTTGAAAAGTAGTTGTTTGACTTGTATAATGTATCACCGCCATTTATTGGTGATGAGAAATGTGTGGACATGACTAGGTCTTATGATCAAAATCAACCTAGGGTCAATTTAGCTATTACTCCCTCAAGAAGATGGAGTTGCTCAGAATGTAAGTAGTCCTACTTTTCATTTTGAGTTTAAATTCTTAAGAAAACAAAGATGAGAGCTTCTAGATAAGGATAAAAAGAAAAACTCTTTTCGTTTTATTGCATGTCTATAGATTTGACAGAAAGGAAAAGGCTTAAATATGAAAAGGTCGGGTTAAGTTCACGAATGACCTTTATAGGCGGAGAGGTCTTGAATTTTTAGTGCTATTAAATATTTAAAGAAAAAAAAAATCTTTGAATTAGAAAATTCGGAACATAAAGTTTTTGTTGTCTATCGAGTGTAAATTGTGGACACAAGATATTTCAAGATAATGAAGTTACTCAACTGATCACAAATTCTGCCTTTTACGTAAAAGCTAGAACTTATATCTATAAGACAGAAGATTAAGATATTTCAATACAATGAACCTGCTCAATTGATCATATATTATGTCTTATAGACAAAAGCTAAAACTTCTGTCTAGTAGACAAACAAAAGTTGAGGTATGAAATATTCTTCATCTATCTCAGTCAACCAATCAATGATCTCTAATTTTTTTCCTTTCCTTCGAGGGTTATTTATTTCGACCAAACATAAAATATATTTATCTCAGAATGAAAGTGCGATTTTGAAGCAGTAAACATGCATGAAACTAAATACATTTGATATACTTGGTATATATATATAAACCACCTTTTAATAATGATATGTATATTCTCACTCGTTTATAATCAAAATTAAAATTATGGCATTGCCAATATCTATCACTTTCAATTGTTGTAATATGTAATTTGTTTTTAGTTTTTATGATTTCAAATTATACATTTTGAATCAAAATATCGATCACTTTTATTTCTAACTTGTAACAAGTAATTTATTTTTTACTTTTCATGATTACAAATCATGCATTTAAAAAAGGCTTAATTAAAAGTATCTTAAATAATATAATATAAAAGTTACATTTTTATGGTGTATATTACTTA
>NW_006238968.1:2245535-2256493 GCF_000226075.1 Solanum tuberosum
TGAGAGCTTCTAGATAAGGATAAAAAGAAAAACTCTTTTCGTTTTATTGCATGTATATAGATTTGATAGAAAGGAAAAGGCTTAACTATGAAAAGGTTGGGTGAAGTTCATGAATGACCTTTATAGGTGGGGCGGTCTTGAATTTTTAGTCCTATTAAATATTTAAAGAAAAAAAAAATCTTTGAATTAGAAAATTCGGAACATAAAGTTTTTGTTGTTTATCGAGTGTAAATTGTGGACACAAGATATTTCAAGATAATGAAGTTACTCAATTGATCACAAATTCTGCCTTTTACGTAAAAGCTAGAACTTATATCTATAAGACAGAAGATTAAGATATTTCAATACAATGAACCTGCTCAATTGATCATATATTATGTCTTATAGACAAAAGCTAAAACTTGTGTCTAGTAGACAAACACAGGTTGAGGTATGAAATATTCTTCATCTATCTCAGTCAACCAATCAATGATCTCTAATTTTTTTCCTTTTCTTCGAGGGTTATTTATTTCAACCAAACATAAAATATATTTATCTTAGAATGAAAGTGCGATTTTGAAGCAGTAAACATGCATGAAACTAAATACATTTGATATATTTGGTATATATAAACCACCTTTTAATAATGATATGTACATTCTCACTCGTTTATAATCAAAATTAAAATTATGGCATTGCCAATATCTATCACTTTCACTTGTTGTAATATGTAATTTGTTTTTAGTTTTTATGATTTCAAATTATGCATTTTGAATCATAATATCGATCACTTTTATATCTAACTTGTAACAAGTAATTTATTTTTTACTTTTCATGATTACAATTCATGCATTTAAAAAAGGGTTAACTAAAAATATCTTAAATAATATAATATAATATAAAAGTTACATTTTTATGGTGTATATTACTTAAATCTCTGTAATAAGTTTTTTCTTGTAGTCTTATTGGTAATCCGTTTTCTTCCTCATTTTATTTAATTCCCATTGTCATCACTTTCCTTCAACTCATCAATAAACTCCACTTTTAGTTGGGGTTTGGACCGACTTATTTTTAGTGATTTTTGGTTTTTGAGTTATTTTTATGTTTCCAAAATATTTGGATAACACAAAAAAATGTTTTTAAACTTTTTTTAAAAAAGGTGAAAAAATACCCAAAAAAGTCAAAAGTCAAAAGTCAATAGTTGGGTGTTCACCATTTCCAATTTGTAATTTGCGTCTTTTAACTTATAAGTCACATTAAAAAAGTCAATTCAAACAACCCCTTAGTTATTTGGTTATGAAATAATTTTCGCTTTTTTCTGGAGTTCAATTTTGAAGCCACAGAATTTTGAAAAAAAAATTGTTTTCCTTTTTTCAATAAAAATAATCAGAAATTAGAGTTGCTTATTTTTACTTCTTCTTTCTTTTCTTACTATAAATTACTTATAAAAATTCAAAAACAACTCTAATTTATTTCATGGCCAAAACACAACTTCAATTTTTAAATATCTTTTTTTTCACTTTAATAAAAAATAAAAACCTTTTTTTTCTTATTTTCAAAATGAAATATGACCAAACGTATATTACAGATTGTTTGCTACGTAAAGTAAAATGAAATATCTCAAAATAATAAATTTATAACGTCTGGGACAAGTATATTTAATTGAAAAGTAGTTGTCTGACTTGTATAATGTATCACCGCCATTTATTGGTGATGAGAAATGTGTGGACATGACTGGGTCTTATGATCAAAATCAACCTAGGGTCAATTTAGCTATTACTCCCTCAAGAAGATGGAGTTGCTCAGAAGGTAAGTAGTCCTACTTTTCATTTTGAGTTTAAATTATTAAGAAAACAAAGATGAGAGCTTCTAGATAAGGATAAAAGAAAACTCTTTTCGTTTTATTGCATGTATATAGATTTGATAGAAAGGAAAAGGCTTAACTATGAAAAGGTCGGGTTAAGTTTACGAATGACCTTTATAGGCGGGGCGGTCTTGAATTTTTAGTCCTATTAAATATTTAAAGAAAAAAAAATCTTTGAATTAGAAAATTCGGAACATAAAGTTTTTGTTGTCTATCGAGTGTAAATTGTGGACACAAGATATTTCAAGATAATGAAGTTACTCAATTGATCACAAATTCTGCCTTTTACGTAAAAGCTAGAACTTATATCTATAAGACAGAAGATTAAGATATTTCAATACAATGAACCTGCTCAATTGATCATATATTATGTCTTATAGAAAAAAGCTAAAACTTATGTCTAGTTGTAATGACCCGAAAGGTCATTTTTGGAAATCTTTGTAAAATTTTCGTTTTACCCTTCTCGATACTTGCCCTAGTTATTTTTGATCAGTTTGAAAAGTTGGTTAGAGAATTTTGAATTACTTGTTTAACTACGATTATTTAATTAAGGGGTAAATTTTGAATATTTAATTTTAATAAGTGATTAATGGGTCAAACTCATATTTTATTTAATACCCTTGACCCATATAAAAGAATAAATTAATAGTAAATTGAGGTTACATGTTTGAGTCATAAACTCCATAAAGACTTCTACGGTTGGGAGCGCAAATACGCAGAGAGGAGACGATTCCTCCCTATATGATTTTTCGGTAAGAAACGCTAATGATAAACCTTATTTATACCATGTTAATCTCTTGCCATTGTATATAATAATATATTGTTTGTTTGTAGGTAATGTCATAAATTATTATATATGTGAGTATTCCTTTAGGGTTAGGAGACAAGAAATTGAGGAAGTCATCATTTAATAATGACAAACTATTAAAGAGGTATATAATAATCAAGTTTGGAAGTATTCTATTGATTTTAAAGAATGAATTTGTAAAGGACAAAGAGGTGTCACTGTATGATTTTATAATGTTATTTATCGTGGGTACTCCAATTTTCTCTCTATTATATTTATCAATTTTGAGCTGAAAACAGGGAACAACGAGGTTACGTATTTAATTAGTGAAATTTTATGGTGGGTTATAATCTTGTTTTTCTTAAAATTATTGTAGTCGAGATGTGGATTGAAATTTTAATCTTAGAGTATATTTACGGTATGGAAGAAAGATTGAGATATATAATGAAGTATTAAGTATATTATATTACATGAATACCATTCGAATTATGATATTGGGAAAATTGGATTTAACCCTAGACTTGGAATTTGGAAATATGAGAGTTGAAATGTTAATTGACATCAAACTTAGGAATTAACCTGATTATAAATTGAATGAGTTTTTGGGTCTAGGCTAGATCTATAGTAATGTGGGTGTTGTTAGTTTCGAAATCTTATTGTGATTATTAATGCGAATAGATTGCTTTGAGTTGGAAGTACAACGAAAAGGGAAGACTCAAGTCCTGGAGTGATTGTTCAATTATTTGAGGCAAGTGGATTTCTAAACCCTTGTTAAGTGTATGGAATTCATGTATTTCCTTGGAATATGTGTCTGGGGATAATGAGACTTGGTGATGGGTTGACTTGTCCACATTGATTAATTCTAATGATGAAAAGGGGGTAGTAAAAGGCAATGTGATTAATTGCTTGTGTGTGATGTGTTGAGAATTGTTTGTGACGGGAATTGGTACAAGTACCAGTATATAAAGGGAAAGTTTATAACTATAGAATGCAGATTGTAATCCGAGAATGCCAAAGCATATGGGCATTAACTGATATTATATATTGACCTGATTTAATATGTGTGATTGTGTTCTTTATTGAACCCGTATACTGGTGATAGCTGAGGTGATTACATATCATATTGATATTTGATTGAGATGCATCATCCCTTTTATTGAAATCATATTCTACACTACTTAGTTCTCTAAAGCAATGAACCACTTTAGCATGAGCATGACTCAAAATTCTAAGTGAAATAGATGGACTTTAAAGGAAAATAATATATAGTATTATTTTTTGCTGCATAGTACTAAGTAGTGTAGATTATGAAAATTTCTATTTATGTTTTTCTCAAATGATATTTGATTGAGATGCATCATCCCTTTTATTGAAATCATATTCTACACTACTTAGTTCTCTAAAGCAATGAACCACTTTAGCATGAGCATGACTCAAAATTCTAAGTGAAATAGATGGACTTTAAAGGAAAATAATATATAGTATTATTTTTTGCTGCATAGTACTAAGTAGTGTAGATTATGAAAATTTCTATTTAAGCCGATTTCATACAACTTTAAATGTAGCCCAAAGAGTTGTGAAGCCGTCAAAGAAAGCCAAGTCGATGGATATTGTTGATCTGAATTAGGCGAGTTTACAACATACCAATTGAGTCATTTATTGAGTTTGTTGTATTGGTTGGAATTAGATTTTATGTGTCGTTTGTTGCTATTGCCAAAAAACGTCTTTCCACTTTTTTTAACAATTGAAATAAATTAACAAGGAAAAGACACTTTGAACAAAAGACAAATAGAATCCAAGTTCAACCAACAACAAACCCCAATTAATAAACTCAATTTATGCACCATAAACTCACCTGACCCAAATCTACAATATTCATCGACTTTGTTAGAGCTATTTTGTAAGAGGATGTGCAACTTTTGATTTTTTGTTGAAAAAACCATATCATTCTTTTTTACTTGCTTTCTTTTATTATATTATGTTTATGACACTTGCATTTTGTAATTGCAATATTTCATTGTAGCAAATTGATTGGTTTTGAATGTCATAGTTACCTCATTCATTTCTGTTTTACCTTGTTCAGTATTTTAAAATTTAAAATATTGAATTAATCTAATTTTATTTAGTTATGAAGATTAGTCATATTGATTTGAATCAAAAATATAAAATGGACAGTGCAAAAAATATCTGGTAATGGGCGAGTGTTAGGCTGACTTGTGTTGGTGGGATAAGACGAGTGCCATTAAGTCCATTTTTGGGTCGTGACACTAGTAGACAAACAAAAGTTGAGGTATGAAATATTCTTTATCTATCTCAGTCAACCAATCAATGATCTCTAATTTTTTTTCTTTTCTTCGAAGGTTATTTATTTCGACCAAATATAAAATATATTTATCTCAGAATGAAAGTGCGATTTTGAAGCAGTAAACATACATGAAACTAAATACATTTGATATACTTGGTATATATATATATAAACCACCTTTTAATCATGATATGTACATTCTCACTCGTTTATAATCAAAATTAAAATTATGGCATTGCCAATATCTATCACTTTCACTTGTTGTAATATGTAATTTGTTTTTAGTTTTTATGATTTCAAATTATACATTTTGAATCAAAATATCGATCACTTTTATTTCTAACTTGTAACAAGTAATTTATTTTTTACTTTTCATGATTACAAATCATGCATTTAAAAAAGGCTTAATTAAAAGTATCTTAAATAATATAATATAAAAGTTACATTTTTATGGTGTATATTACTTAAATCTCTGTAATAAGTTTTTTCTTGTAGTCTTATTGGTAATCCGTTTTCTTCCTCATTTTATTTAATTCCCATTGTCATCACTTTCCTTCAACTCATCAATAAACTCCACTTTTAGTTGGGGTTTGGACCGACTTATTTTTAGTGATTTTTGGTTTTTGAGTTATTTTTATGTTTCCAAAATATTTGGATAACACAAAAAAATGTTTTTAAACTTTTTTTAAAAAAGGTGAAAAAATACCCAAAAAAGTCAAAAGTCAATAGTTGGGTGTTCACCATTTCCAATTTGTAATTTGCGTCTTTTAACTTATAAGTCACATTAAAAAAGTCAATTCAAACAACCCCTTAGTTATTTGGTTATGAAATAATTTTCACTTTTTTCTAGAGTTCAATTTTGAAGCCACAGAATTTTGAAAAAAAAATTGTTTTCCTTTTTTCAATAAAAATAATCAGAAATTAGAGTTGTTTATTTTTACTTCTTCATTCTTTTCTTACTATAAATTACTTATAAAAATTCAAAAACAACTCTAATTTATTTCATGGCCAAACACAACTTCAATTTTTAAATATCTTTTTTTCACTTTAATATAAAATAAAAACATTTTTTTTCTTATTTTCAAAATGAAATATGACCAAACGTATATTACAGATTGTTTGATACGTAAAATAAAATGAAATATCTCAAAATAATAAATTTATAACGTTTGGGACAAGTATATTTAATTGAAAATTAGTTGTCTGACTTGTATAATGTATCACCGCCATTTATTGGTGATGAGAAATGTGTGGACATGACTAGGTCTTATGATCAAAATCAACCTAGGGTCTAATTTAGCTATTACCTCCCTCAAGAAGATGGAGTTGCTCAGAAGGTAAGTAGTCCTACTTTTCATTTTGAGTTTAAATTATTAAGAAAATTGAGAGCTTCTAGATAAGGATAAAAAGAAAAACTCTTTTCGTTTTATTGCATGTATATAGATTTGATAGAAAGGAAAAGGCTTAACTATGAAAAGGTTGGGTGAAGTTCATGAATGACCTTTATAGGTGGGGCGGTCTTGAATTTTTAGTCCTATTAAATATTTAAAGAAAAAAAAAGATCTTTGAATTAGAAAATTCGGAACATAAAGTTTTTGTTGTTTATCGAGTGTAAATTGTGGACACAAGATATTTCAAGATAATGAAGTTACTCAATTGATCACAAATTCTGCCTTTTACGTAAAAGCTAGAACTTATATCTATAAGACAGAAGATTAAGATATTTCAATACATTGAACCTGCTCAATTGATCATATATTATGTCTTATAGAGAAAAGCTAAAACTTATGTCTAGTAGACAAACAAAAGTTGAGGTATGAAATATTCTTCATCTATCTCAGTCAACCAATCAATGATCTCTAATTTTTTTCCTTTTCTTCGAGGGTTATTTATTTCAACCAAACACAAAATATATTTATCTTAGAATGAAAGTGCGATTTTGAAGCATTGAACATGCATGAAACTAAATACATTTGATATACTCGGTATATTTATATATATATACTTGGCTCTGATACCATTAATTGTTTGTTGTTTAATTTTAAACAAAGTTGCGGATAAAATTTCATGCACAGTTCCTATGCAGTGAATACTGTATAATTTTTTAAGATTGATAGAACATTTTTATATTCAAAATACTCTTGTATTCTATACATCTTCATTTCATGTATTGAAAATATTATTGCATCATATGCATGACTAGCATGCAAATATACTTGCTCCATTTCTGAAATTGCTTTATCCATATGTAATAAAGCCTTTTTATGCTTCCAAGCTCTTTTTCTTATGCTATGCAAAGGTTGTTGAATATTTTTCATTATGCCAATAGCATGGATATAAAATTATGCGTTATAGTATGATACGCAAATAGCATGATTGATATTGTTAACATGAGATATTCAATATTATTTTAATTCTCTATAGGTACTAAGTATTTTTCCTTATGTCTAAGTAAACTATATGCAATATATAGTATATTTGTAAAATTAATAACATGTAATAAAAAGTTTGCGTGTATACCTTCCTTCTCTTTTATCGATGAACAGTTTTTATCACTACCGCAGTAGTTCTCCCTTTAGGCCATGAACAGTGTTTCGCCCTAACGACCTCAGTCTTAGGCTACTTCTTTACTGTTCCTCCCTAAGGCTGAAGATCGCAACCTTCACTTACGACTATTAATGGAGTTTTAAGAAGAGAGGTATAGAAACCAACTGTTTATTTCATATTATAATTTTTACAAACACACCATACATACTATACTAATACTCACAACCTAATTAGAAAATACTTTTCCCTGGCAGGAGAAGTTACTACTCACTAAAACTCATACTCACGGAGGTACCTAACATTTTTCTTAGATGGGTGTTCTCTCAGAAAATGTAGTCTGCCTCTCAAGTATGAAGTTCCTCTCCTTTTATAGATAGAAGGAGGGACTACTTACAAAATATCTATTTTTAGGGACTTCCCCTAAATTTTACATATTTTCTTTTTTGGTCCTTCAATAATTGAAGATTCCTTGTTGATAAGATGAGGACTTGTCCGTTTTCTTTTGTTGATGGCCGACAAGATGTGACTCTTCTTTTTGATTTTTGGAAAAGGAAAGATTCCTTTCTTTGTTATTATCTTCATGACGTAAGTGCTTACGTCTTTCTTCTTGTCTTCTTCCGTTTGCTACATTATGGATGGTTATGATCTAGCATTTTGCATGCTAGTCTCCATGTCTCTTCTGTTGCTCCTAAACGATGAAGCTCTATGTCTAGAATTCTTTCTTTGAGTTCCCTTGACTTGGATTTTCCTTTAGTGATTAAAACCCAATCATGGTCTTGATCTATGACTCTGCAATCTTCATTGTAGAATCGTGTAAGAATAGCATATAATTCTTTAATTCCTAAAGCTCTTCTGGTTTGAATCCACTTTTTGTTAAGATGTGGAAGTTTTTTGTCCACTCCGGTGGCCTTAACATTAAAATCTTTAATTTTTTCAACTGAAATATAGTTGAGTGTTGGGTAATATGCTTGCAAGTCTTTGCCTTCCATTGAAATGCTAAAGAATCTGCAATAAACTCCATTGCCTTGAGCATAATTCTTGACTGAGTTGAACAATTTTGCTGGTAGTTGGGATAATTCATTTAGATCAGGTTTTGTATATACACGATCTAAGTATCTGAATTCAAATAATTGAGCCATAAAGCTCGGTAATCCATTAGGAAAAATTGATATTTTAGGAAACAAACTTGTTGTTCCTAAAACACCGAATGTTTCTCCACTTTCTTATGGGAGATTGTAAATGTATCTTGTGAATGTAAGATACTCTTCTTCTTTAGGATGCTGTTTGCCAACCTGAAAAGAAGAAAACACTTTTGTTCCTGATGGAACTGGGTTAGTTTTGCTTTCTGGTTTCCCAGTTATAATTCTTTCAGCTTTTGCTGAGGATGAGCTTGCTTCTTTCGAAGTAGCGTCTGTAATTATTGCTCGGCTTTTTTCTTCATCTTTCGATGTAGAAAGTGGCATATCCGTGCTTACCATCGAGATGTTTTTGGCACTAGGTGCTAGTGGGACATCTCCTGCCATTTTGTTGGGATTAATATTCCCCTTCAGATTTGAATTCTGTTTTGGATGTGTATCCAAGTGTTCATATAAGAGTAAAAATTCTCTCATGCTTTCAGCCTATGTAGTACTAAGTTGATTGATTTTCGATTGTAACATCCGACATTGCTCAGATAATTTTGATAATTCATCTCTGATTTTAAATAGCTTTTGGCTTTTGTCGTCAATGGATTCATCCACCATTTTCATCTTTTCATATATCCTGTTCACCAGGATTTTCGTCTGATTGTCCATATTGGACGTTTCTTGAAATAAAATCTGCAAGAAAATTGTCATTTCCTTTAATGTATTCTATGGAAAATGAATAAAAAGACAATAGTACTTGCCATCGATGCAATCTTCTATATTGTGGTTCCGAAGGAAACTTGTTAAATATTAGTCCTGAAACCCGGGTATTATCAGTTCTAATAATAAATTGTTTTGGTAAAAGGAAGGTAGAAAATTTTCTAATTCCTCTAACAATAGCTAATAATTCCTTTTCATTTGTGGAATATCTTGTTTCTGCATCATTAAAAGTACCACTTGTGTACTTGCAAATTTCATTTAAATCGGTTTGCAATAATGCTCCCCAATGATAGTCAGATGCATCAGTTTGTAAAACTAGATTATCATTATCCTCTGGTAATCTGAGTTTTGGTAATTTAGCACATTCTTCTTTTAGACTTTTGATACACTGTGTGTGTTCTTCAGTCCATCCAAGTCTATTGAATTTTCTTATTAATTTTTGTAAAATATTCCCTTTTTTTGCTAAATTCGGAATAAAATCTCCTGCGTAATTTAAACAACCTAGAAATCTTTGAATTTCTTGTTTTGTTGTTAGTTTATCAGGAAAATCTACAATCTTTTTTGAAATATGTGATTGGAGTTCTATTCCATTTTTTGAAATAATCATTCCTAAGAACTCTATTTCGTTTTTGTTGATGTCAGCCTTTTTCTGACTTAACACAATTCCATTTTTTAAACAAATTTCTGAAAATTCTTTTAGATGTCTTAAATGTTCTTCATATGTTTTGGAACATATTAGAATGTCATCTATATGGACAATTAAAAATTCTTGTAGACACGTAATTTTTGATCGAACTCGATGTTTTACACAAATTTTAGTGGTTAAATATTTCTTTTACGTTTAAATTAAATATTTTGGTTTTATCATATTTTAGTAAGTTTAGTGTAAAAATATTTGAAAACCATAAAAATAGAGTCATGTTTTTAAGTTAAGTTTTTGTTTTTCAATTTATTCAAAAGAGAAGAAAATGTTCAAAAAATATATGTTTTCATATTTAATAAATAAACTAGTGTTTCATAATTTTTTTTATATATATATTTAATTAGCTATTTAACTTTTCTTATAGCTATATTAATTTAAAATAATTAGTTAATATTTTTAATTATTATATTTTATATGTACCTACCCACTACCCCTTAACCCCACTTCCCTTTCTACCCTACAATTCCCTCACACACACACGTACACTCCCCACTTACGACCCCACCGTAATTTCACACCCTACACCTATATACTTCTACACCAACACAAACAAAAACAAAAGAAAAGAAAAAAGACGGACAGATACAGAAAAACAAAGAAAAAAAAAAAAGAGAAAAAAAGGCAACATACAATCAGCAAACATAACCAAAATACCAAATTATTTTTCTTCAAACGCACATAGTGACAAACGCACTGGAAAAAAAAAAGAAAAAAACACACTATACATTCATACCAAAAGACACTCGTATGTATAGAAAAAGAAAATCGAAACATCAAAACGCTTTTTAATTCCTTCCAACCACACACTTAGAGGTTGAGTTCGAGGTTTGCTTTCGTGGTTTCAAGTTCGTGGCTCCTTATTAGGATTGTTTCCTTTTCGTAAATTGAATTTTCGCAAGAGGTACCATTTAATCTTCATTGTATAATTT
>NW_006238968.1:2256550-2286116 GCF_000226075.1 Solanum tuberosum
AGATGTGATTCTAATATCATGAAGTTGCTCAAATTTATGTGTGTTTAATTTTAGCATTATAATATTGAAATATATTTGAACCTTTTATATCATTAAATTTAGAAATAAAATTGTATAACTTGTGATTATTTGTTTTGGTGCTTGTGCCTTATTAATTTTGATGAATTATCTATTGAGTTGTGTTCGAATGAGTGATAAGTTATTTTTGTGCAATAAAATGGGTGTTGCTTTTATCTTTTGAGTGCTAACTTAGTTCTTTTTTTTTCTTAATAAATAAATATATAAAATAAAAACTAATAAGAAAATTTCAACAATGAGTAATAACTAATTGTGCAAATGTTTACGATGAAATAATAATATTATTATTATCTATTATTATTATTACTAATATTATTATTATTATTGTGGTCGATGGTAGTTTGGCACCACTTGATTCACGCTTAAAAATTGGCAGACTAATATTGTCGGTGATAGTTCGGCACCACTTGATTCACGCTTAAAAATCGGCAGACTAATTTTTGTAGGCAAATTTAGATACGCTAAAAATGGTTTCAATTAAGAATGTGGTTACACATCTTCTTTGAAACACTTAAAAGAAATTCAAGGATGCGCTGGCGCACCTTAACCAAATTGTTTAATAATTAATTTTTAGTAGTTTAAATCAAGAGGTGTAAATTGAGATTATTAGGTGTGAGGTACTTGAGAGAAAAGGGCAGTTATGCCTCTAAATGTCAAGACCAAGAATGCGGTTACACATCTAGGTTCAGACTAATAAAAATTCAACAATAAAAAATAAGCAACCCATGACCTATAATAATGTATCCAAAATAATAATAATAATAATAATAATTTAGCATAAGTATAAGTCAATAAAAGCGACCATGCTAGAACCACGGGACTCGAGGGATGCCTAATACCTTCCCCTCGATCAACAGAATTCCTTACCTGAATTTCTGGTTCGCAGATCAAAGTAAAGAGTCATTTCCTTTTGATTAGGGATTAAACAAAAAGGTGACTTGGAACACCACAACTCAATTCCAAGTGGCAACTCTGAAAATTAAAAATAATCCCTAAATCAATAACGTCACTTAAATTGGAAAAACCCTTACCGTCGTTCGTGCGCGCGAAAAGGGGTGTGACAATTCTTTTTCTGAAAATATTTTGTCCATTTTTCTCTGGAATATTTGTGGTGCATTTTTTAATCCAAAAGGCATAACCAACCACTCTTAATGTCCATTAGGAGTACTGAACGCAGTTAACTGAATTGAGTTTTCTGCTAATTTTATTTGCCAAAATCCGCTTTTGCAGTCAAATTTTGAGGAATAGGTTTTTCCTTTTGCAAGGTTAATTAAATTATTTTTATTTGGGATAAAATATCCATCAAATAAACAATTTTTGTTTAGCTCTTTATAATTTATTACTATTCGAGCTTTTCCTCTTTTTATTTCAGCATGATTTCTTACCATGAATGCTGGGCTACTATGAGGACTTTTACTCATTCTTATCAATTTTAAGTTGAGTAATTCTTTAATTTGAATTTTAAATTCAATTTTATCATCTTCATTGTAGAGCATGGGTCTGACTCTAATGATTATGCTAGGGTCTTTTAATGTTAAAATTGCCCTTTCATGACTTTGTTCCCATTTTTCTAATGGATTTTCTCCATAAGATTTTTGTAAATTTTCTTTAATCTTTTCTAGATTAAGGCACTTACAAGTAATTTTTCTTAGATTTTCTAAGTATTTTCTTTTGAAATTTCCATTATCTTTTTCTAGATTATATGGATATTGTTTTCTTGGGACTTTTATACAATGTCCACAAGGAGTTTTAAGGCTTATCATGTATAGTGTTTGATGATAATCCTGAAACTGTTGTAGAAAATCATTTCCTAATAATAAATCTGTTTCCAGTTTATCATAAGCAAACAATTTATTTATAGAAACAATTTTTGATACCAAAATTATTTCTACTTTCTCTTTAGATTTTGAAAGTTTTTCTTTATCTCCTGTGGTTCCAATCATGGATATGTTATCTTTGTTTATGTCCCAATCTTTTATTAAAAAAGATTTAGCTAAACTTGCTTCAGATCCATTGTCTATTTGACAACAGGTTGTAATTTTTGTATCATAGAAGGTTATTTCTATGAAAACTGAAACTTTAAAAATGGTTTCTTTTGGCATTCTATATTTTTGGAATGAAACATGTTTCACCCTTATATATCATTTCTATGCCATTTTTCCCTATACTATAGTCTTCTAATTTATTTAGGAAAAGATTCCCTAAGATTAAATCCTGATCACTTTCATGATTTGTAATATAACAGGGCACAATTATTCTTATTGTATCTAGTTGTATGGGTAAATCTACCATATTTTTACAACTAAAGTTATTTCCTTCGAAGGTTTGATAGGTGTATTGCTTACCTTCGTATATTGATATTCCATCTAGTAGAATACCTTTTACATGGTTAGCAGTTGCACCTGTTTGTATCAAGATTTCTTGATATCTCCATTCAATTCCATTGAAAATTCTTCCTTTTATCTTAGTTATATTTGAAGTTTCTAAGATTTTTAAAGGATATCTATTAGATATACCTTTTCTAATGGAATTTCTTCCATATTCTATCGAAAGTCTAGGGTTACTAGAACTTCCTATTTCCTGTGTTTTTCCAAACTGAATTTCATATTCATCTGGAATTTGTGCTTGCTGAATTTCTGCTTCAACAATTCTTGCTATCCCTGCATATTCTTGATCTATTTCGATCATTTCTTTGTTTTTATATACCTTTCCATAGTTTGAGTTTGTAACTATATATAAAGCCTGATAATAGATACTCATTATATGATTACCTGGTTTGAATAGATCATTTCTTTTGATTTGAAAATGTAAACTCAATGCATCATTGAAATCAGCATCTTTGAGTGAAATGCAATATTTTGGATAATATGTGAAGAGAAGTTTAGTATAAGCTAGGTTTCCCTCTACTATACCAAGATTTCTTTCTCTTGCATTAATGAATCTTTTGTCTGATAGATTTATGACTATTGGACAATTTATTCCTTCTTTAAAGGTCGATTTGACCAATATTTGGATTCCTCCTAGATGAACATAATTCATCTTTTTCCTTTTCCTTTCAGAAATCTTTCTAAGAATTTGATCTATCATAGGTTTTGTTAACAGGTTTAATTTATGCTTTCCTGTTGTTTGGGTAATTTCTATTACCTTCTCTATTTCCTGATATTCATGATAGGAAATTTTATTTCTTGCAAACATTTTTTGCATTCTGCTTAATAAATTATCTTCCATTTTAAGATTTAATTTTAATCCTTGGATTTTTCTAAATGTTTCTCCATCAAAGGTTGCTTTTAAGGCATATCCTCTGTGATCTTCTTCAGTTTCTAAAATTTGAACTGAATCTTCTCTCTCTTGAATTTCTTTACTCATTTAGTTAGAGTCTTCTGAACTGGTTGAGTATTCTTCATAAATTTCTTCAAAGAAATCTTCACTATTAATTGATTTTATTGATTCGAGGTCAGAATCAATTTCTATTCTATCAATTTTTGAGATTTTTACTCTTCTTTTGTTACATTCGTAACTTTTATGGCCTTCTTCTCCACAATTGTAACACTTGCATTTTTCTGCAGGTTTTGTTTTTGTAAATTCTTTTTTCTTTTTATAATATTTTTTTCTGGGTACATAATCTTTTCTAGAAAAATTCTTTCTTTTCATTAAACTCTTTTTTAGTTTTCCTTTCTTATAAGTTTTATCATTACATCCCCATTGGGAGGCTGCATTTGTATCCAGACAATATATCTGCGTGTTAATTCTTTTGGCTTTTCTTTGTATGTTATGAGACATACATAATTGCCCAAGTCTATTTTTAAGAAGCTTATTCTTTGACCAAGAGTATCTCCTTTTTTATTTTCTTTCTCATATTCTTCTCTAAAATATTTGGCCCAAAAGCTGGTAATTTTTGATAATATTTTTCAAGATATGATAACATTTCTTTACCACTATCAAAGATTTTGTAGTAATATTCTTCGAATTCACAAGTGTATTCTTGAATATAACTCATTTTACAAATTTGTAATTTTTCTAATTGCTCTTTTGCAATAGTTCTAGCTTTTTCTCTGTTATCTGGAGGACTTCCTTGTCCACATTAGCAACATATTGCTTTAGGTTTGTAATACCCTCTTGTAAGGATCTTTTTAATCCGTCTAAGGTATCATTTTTTATTACTTTTTCTGAATCATCCGTTAATCCAGAAAACCAATCGTTTACTTTTCCTATGAAAGTATTTATCATGATGATGTATTTTTCTTCATCTGTATAATTTCCTTTTCTTAGTAGGAAATATAGAAGCATATTTTGAGACCATAAATCTAGACTTGTTTCTGGACTAGAAATTGAGTGCCAATATCTCCTGTCGGGAGTCTATTAGGCATGAACCTAGATTTATCATCATTATGAAATTGTTTAATAAAATCTTTGTTCTTTTTTGCTTTGTTAGCAAAATTTTTATCATCTTTTTCTGGCTCTTGCCATTCTTCTTTAATGGATTTTGATCCATCACCATCTTCGAATTTTCCTTGGGGTCCTCCTCTTTCCCCTTTATTCATAAATACTTTTAGCTCATGTTCTGAAAGATTTAGATCTTCCATAGCATATACTAGTTCATCTAGCTCATTCATTATTTTGTGAATTTGTTTCTATTTCAGAATTTTCTTTTGTTTCTATTTCAGAATTTTCTTTTGTTTCTAGATTCTCTTCTAGATTTTCTTCTTCTTCAATCTTTTGTTTTTCTAGGAATTTTTGGATTAGTATTTCATCCATACTTCCTTTTTGATAAGTGTTTTTACTTGCAGATTTTTTTGCTAGTAATTCTTTGGCAAATGTACTCATTACCCCCCCTGAACTTGAAGCTTTTTATACGATGTGCCACCTAAACTAAATTCCGTTTTAATTACCCCCTTGAACTTGTTTATTCCTCCGTCGCGTACACATTTATTGTCCGATCACTCCAATCGTGTCTACACGCGCATGACACCTAGATAATTATTAGCCACTTGGATAAATATTAGCCACCTGGATAAATTTTAGCCACCTAGATAATTAAATGTCAAACTTTGTCACCTAGATTAAAACTTCCGGACTAATCTCTAAACCTCTCACTAAGCTCTAACTTTTGGTAAGAAGTGTAATCGACGGACGAACTTTTGGCTCTCTAAGAAGTGTAATCGACGGAGTAAAGGATAGATTTCGCGGATCTCTTTCTGGATTTGGGTTAGTTGCAGTTCTTAAACGTGAAGGCTTGCTCGATTTCGTGAAGTGTTTGGTCGATTGATCGATTTTCTTTCGATCTTGTCTGAAATTGTTACCAAGTAAGTGATTATCCACTCTTATGATGTGTTATTGTTTGTTTCATTTACTTTTTCATTTATATTTTGCCCTATTTTTCGTTTAAGATTTTGCCGTAATTTGACTAGGGTTTCGCCATAGTTTCCGATTAAGTTTCCGATTAGGGATTTTATAGTTTTCAACTAGAATTTTCACTTAATGAATGTATAATTATGAAGTCGTTCAGCTTATGCATGCATGAGTATTAGGGTTTCTGGTAATTAGTTCAAAAAATTAGGGCTTTTTAGTAAAATTAAGATTCTATGGTTTTTATTTCAATATTCTATTTTGGTATTGTTAAATGGTGGGGTATTTTGTAATGCGATTATGGATCTTTGTATGATGTTGAGTGGTAAGGTTCAAATTTGGGGGTATCTTGGTGAGTGAGGTAGGTCCAATATATGTTGGGGGTAGGACTGAATATGTAGAGAATGTGGATGAAGATCATTTGTCAATTCCTGAACTTGCAGATTATGCTAAGTCTTTTGGGATTAGTAAGTTGGGGAAAACTTATGCTAAGTCTCTAGGGGGTGATCTGGTGGAATTAAAAAATGACATGGACATTTGTAACATTGCATTATTTATGCATGATGGGGACACAATAGATATTTATGTGTGTGATGACACTATTCTGGAGGATGTGGGTCCCAGTGAAGGTCAAATTAGTCAATTTGTAAGTCAAGTGGTTGAGTCTTTTAATGCACATGGGGAATCTGATGGTTCCTTAACTGCACAGCCAAAAAAATCAGATCTAGGGTTAGGTTCCTCTTCTTCCTTTCCATCTAGTGAAAGAGTTGAGAATGATGGGGTTGCAAGGGTCCAACAAGAAACTGATGATGATTATTCTTCAATAGATTGGACTGATACTGAAGAAGAAGGTGAACCTACTGTCCAACAAGGAACTGAACCTTCTATTCAAGAAGAAGTTGAACCAAGTGCCCAAGAAAATGCAGAGGAAGACATAGACAGTGATTCTATTTGTTCTGACCAGTCTATTGACTATGGAAGTGATGTGCATGAGGAGTTGAGGATTGTTAAGGAAGATGTGAGAAAGTTTAAAGAAAGTAAGAGGAGAAAGAAGAGGGAAAAAACAAAAGGGTTTTTAGGTGAGGTTGGACTTGATGAAGGGTATGAGGATATTGAAAAAGGCAAAAAAAATTTCAAGGGTAAGCTAACAGAGGATGAGCCATACTATGACAGTTCTGATTGTGACAGTTTTCAAAGTGATGAAGAAGAACCTGTTTCTGATGATGAACTTGAAGGAGGGAGTTTAAGGGGAAGAAAGAAGAGTAATAGAGTGATATATGATTCTACTTGTGATGTTGTAATATGGCAATGTGGTTTGGTATTTGAAAGTGTAAAGGAATTTAGAGAGGCAGTTACAAAATATGCTATAAAAAAAGGAGTTGAGTTAGACAAGTATGTGAATGAGAGTACTAGAGTAAGAGTCAAGTGTAAAAGTAGTTGTCCATGGTTGTTGTATGCAAGCAAGGAAGGGAGGAGTGAGAACTTCACTATCAAGACATACAACCCAAGGCACAGATGTACCAGGACCACCAATAATATTTTGTGTAATTCAAAATTTTTATGTAAGTATCTGAAAGATAGGATTATTTCTCAGCCTAGTATAAAAGGGTGGGAAATACAAGATTTGGTGAGGAAAGAGTTGAATGTTCATGTAGGCAAGGCAGTTTGCTTAAAAACAAGAAAACTTATTTTAAAGGAAATTATGGGGGATCATGTGGCAGAATTTAACAGAATCCTAGACTACAGGGATGTGTTACTCCAAACAAATCCTAATAGCACTTGTGTTGTGAAGCTTAAAGATTCAGAATCAGAAAATGGGATGAAACAGTTTCACTCATTTTATATATGTTTTGATGCTATGAAAAATGGTTTCCAACAAGGATGCAGAAGATGTATAGGGGTAGATGGGTGTTTTCTAAAAGGAATTTGTAAGGGTCAACTTTTGGTAGCTGTTGCTAAGGATGCAAACAACCAAATGTATCCAATAGCATGGGCAGTAATTGGTACTGAAAGCAAGTTGACATGGAAATGGTTCATGACCATTCTGCAAAATGATCTTAATCTAGGAAATGGTTCCCAGCTCACTATCATTAGTGATATGCAAAAGGTAATTGAATTTCTTTTTTTTTTATCTTTAATTTGATCAAAATTTAACTATCTTTCTTATTTTGCTTTGCAACTACAGGGACTAATAGCTGTTGTAGATGAACTATTTCCAGAATGTGTGCTAGACACATATTAGCAAATTGGTCACAAAATTTCAGAGGCATAGAGAGAAGGAAGAAATTTTGGGCTTGTGCTAGATCAACATTTGAGGCACAATTTAAGTACAATATAAATGTACTATCTAAGTTGGGAAAAGGTATAGTTGAAGCCCTTATCAAATACAATAAGGAGAAATGGTGCAAAGCTTTTTTCCAAACTTTTTCAAAATGTGATAGTATAGATAACAACATGGCAGAGAGTTTCAATGCTTGGATCTTGGGACCTAGGAACAAGACTATTGTAACTATGTTGGAAGAAATTAGAGTTAAGGTGATGAGTAGGGTGAGTAAGTCAAGAGCATTTGCTGAAACATGGACATATGGAATATCTCCAATGGCAATGATGGTATTTAATACCAATGTAACAAGATCAATGCAGTGCAACATTGAATGGAATGGTGATGATGGATTTGAAGTGTTAGAAGGGGTATATAAGCATACTGTGAACTTGGGTCAACAGAAATGTAGTTGCAGATCTTGGGAATTAAAAGGTATCCCATGTGCACATGGTATAGCAGCAATGAACCACTTGAACATGGATGCATCACAAGCAATTTTAAACTGGTATAGAAAAGAGACATATTTGAAGACATATTCTCATTTCATTCAACCAGTCCCAAACATGGAAATGTGGCCTAAAAGCAGAAACCCAATGGTTGAACCACCTGAAGCAAGGCAAATGCCTGGTAGGCCACCAAAGAACAGAAGGAGAGAAATTGGTGAAGTGAGAAAAGCTGGGAAATTGCCAAGAATGGGGACAGTAATGACATGTTCAATTTGCAAAGGAGCAAATCATAATAAGAGAAATTCTCCAAAAAACCCTAAACCTAAGTCTACACCAACACCCACTCAAGAGGTACATTCACATTAATTTACTTTTATAAATTAGATTAGGTTACTTATTAATTTAATCTCTTGTTGTACTCTTTTTCTACTCATATTAGTCCACCACTGAAAAAAAGAGGGGTAGAGGTCAATATGAAAGAGAAAGCAGCAGCAAGACTGGTACAATAAGAGGTGCAGGAAGTGGTTACAAGAAGAGGCCTAAAGTGGTTGGACAAGGTGTATTTGTTGCAGACACTAGATATACATGTATTAATGTAAGTGTCTTATAAAACTGTCAAATTTATATTTTTAAATGTGAGACCCAAAATAACTATGTTGTTAATATTGCAGCAAAGATTGTCTAGCAGTAGGAGGGCTAATACTGGTTGTATTTTGTGCTTGTGTGGTTGTTCAATCAAACTTAAAGTAGTGTTTGTTTTGTGTTTTGGTGCTTGTGTGGTTGTTCAACCAAACTTAAAGTAGTAACTGTATTTTGTTTTGGTGGTTAACTTAAGTTATTGTGGTTGTTGGTTGAAACAATGAAACACTATGATGTTTGTGTTTGATGATCAAGAAAGCACTAGTTATGTTATGCCTTTATGTTATTATTTCGTGTTTTGTTATCATATTACCAATTACATGTAAACTGTAGTTTTATGAAAAAAGGACAAGTCAATTGAACATACACAAAGATATATTTATATATATATAGCTTTAATCAGTAGAAACATACATCACTAAAACACCAAACCAAACTAATCCACAAAATGAGAATCCTAGAACCAAAAGACCCTGCGTTAATAACAATTGCATTCACAATTTTTTTTTTAACGACACACTAAATAAAAGAACAATATCACATTACATATCAAACTAATGCCCAAAATCAGTTTCAACATCCTTCTACATTTCAACTGTTTTTCTTGTTTGTTGGTCTTCTTCAACAAATCCAAAATCATAGTATTCGCCTGGTTAGAAAATTCTGGATCATACCAATCGAAAAACTTACAAGGATTTCGAAATGAGGACTGTTTTTCATAAAATCAAAGTTAAAAAAATTTACATAATACAAACTTGGCAAATAAAAAGCAACAAAATATGAAACAATACATACCCCATAGTGTCTACAACCGAGAAATCTATGTCTGGGATTGTCATTTGTCCATGAAATTTTTAGAATTGGAGGAGTCCCACATAAGCAAACAAGTCTCCTATTATAATTCATGAATTTAGCAAGAACAATTAAAACAAAAAAGAGAGAAAAATTCTGAAATTTGAAAAGGAAGAAGGGATTAGGGAGAATAAATAGTTAGAGAATAGAGAGAGAAAAATCTTTAAAATATGCCAAATATTAAAGAAAAATGGCTCTTTTACGTTTTTTACCGTTGTACCTTTATGATGTGGCAAAAAATCACTTCCTCACGCGCCTAGTAGAGTGTGTTGTCAATTTCTACGCCATGTGGACGAAAAAGGTGCACGCGACAGAGGAATAAACAAGTTCGAGGGGGTAATTAAAACGAAATTTAGTTTAGGTGTACACCATATAAAAAGCTTCAAGTTCAGGGGGGTAGTGAGTACTTCTGCCTAATACTTTTATGTATTTTTGATTTACTCTTTTGTCAAATTTTTCTGTTTTTTCTATTATGTTTGTAATTCTTCCTAGAAGATTTTCTTTTATATAAACTATTTCTAGTTCTATCATTTTTAACCGCAAGGTTAATTGTTTTTGACTTTCTATTAAGTCTTTTAGAAACTCCGAAATTTCTTTCAAACTCATTATTTATTCTGAAAAGTAATAATCAGAAGTGTCCATGTAGAAATTATAATTTAGATCTTCATCTAACTTTTTAATTACTTGTAGTATTGCTACTAAAGTTTCCTGACAAGTAATTTATTTTTTACTTTTCATGATTATAAATCATGCATTTAAAAAAGGCTTAATTAAAAGTATCTTAAATAATATAATATAAAAGTTACATTTTTATGGTGTATATTACTTAAATCTCTGTAATAAGTTTTTTCTTGTAGTCTTATTGGTAATCCGTTTTCTTCCTCATTTTTTATTTAATTTCCATTGTCATCACTTTCCTTCAACTCATCAATAAACTCCACTTTTAGTTGGGGTTTGGACCGACTTATTTTTAGTGATTTTTGATTTTTAAGTTATTTTTATGTTTCCATAATATTTTGATAACACAAAAAAAGTTTTTAAACTTTTTTAAAAAAAGGTGAAAAAATACCCAAAAATGTCAAAAGTCAATAGTTGGGTGTTCACCATTTCCAATTTGTAATTTGCGTCTTTTAACTTATAAGTCACATTAAAAAAGTCAATTCAAACAACCCCTTAGTTATTTGGTTATGAAATAATTTTCACTTTTTTCCGGAGTTCAATTTTGAAGCCACAAAATTTTGAAAAAATTTTTGTTTTCCTTTATTCAATAAAAATAATCAGAAATTATAGTTGTTTTTACTTCTTCATACTTTTCTTACTATAAATTACTTATAAAAATTCAAAAACAACTCTAATTTATTTCATGGCCAAACACAACTTCAATTTTTAAATATCTTTTTTTCACTTTAATATAAAATAAAAACATTTTTTTTCTTATTTTCAAAATGAAATATGACCAAACGTATATTACAGATTGTTTGATACGTAAAATAAAATGAAATATCTCAATATAATAAATTTATAATGTCTGGGACAAGTACATTTAATTGAAAAGTAGCTGTCTGACTTGTATAATGTATCACCGCCATTTATTGGTGATGAGAAATGTGTGGACATGATTAGGTCTTATGATCAAAATCAACCTTGGGTCAATTTAGCTATTACTCCCTCAAGAAGATGGAGTTGCTCAGAAGGTAAGTAGTCCTACTTTTCATTTTGAGTTTAAATTATTAAGAAAACAAAGATGGGAGCTTCTAGATAAGGATAAAAAGAAAGACTCTTTTCGTTTTATTGCATGTATATAGATTTGATAGAAAGGAAAAGGCTTAAATATGTCATCAAATTTTGAGAAAAAATTTATTTATGTCATCCATTAAAAATTTGGTTCATCTATGCCATTTCAATTTAAGAAAAGGTTCATCCATGCCATTATTTGTTAATTGAAATGGCACAGATGAGTCAAACTTTTAACGGATGACATAAATGAGTCTTTTCTCAAAGTTCGATGTCACATTTGAGTCTTTTCATTTTAAAAAATAATTTAATTAATGACCTGACCAGATCATAATTGACCACGCATAAACATTAATTTTGCGAAATCGAAAGTGTTTTTCGTTAACAAATAATAGCATGGAAGAGCATTTTCTCAAATGGACATGACATAGATGAACCAATATTTTAATGGATGACATAAATGAGACTTTTCTCAAAGTTGGATGACGTATTTGAACTTTTTCCCGTGATAGAGTATGAAACTTAAAAAAGACTTTATAATTTAGTGATTTTAAATTAAATATGTGTATAATATATTAGAAATATCTTTAAAATTTTATGGACGTGTACATATCTGTAATGACCCGGAAGGTCATTTTTGGAATTTTTGAATATTCATTTAACTAGAGTGAACTAATTGATGGTTAATTATTAAATAACTAATTTTAGTTAATGCTTAATGGGTTAAGTTATAATTAGTTTAATACCACTTGACCCTTATAAGAAAATAAATTATTAGGGTTGAGAGTTTTTGGTGCATAACTTAAGAAAGGAAAAATAAGAACTTACCTACGCAGAGTTACGACAACCAGCGTAGGAACCGACTAATTTTCGTTCAGGTAATTGTTTTCATTGAAATTTCCTTTCATTTATGTTAGTTGTCAGTTAGTAATGATGACAACCTATTAGTAATGTCCATTATTAGCAGAGATGAGTTAGCAAGTAAGGATCTGACAGTGTTGATGAAATTATCGTATTAAAGTTATAAGATTAGATTGAATTGAGAATAATTGTTGCTTTATGTGGGTTCTTTGAATAATAGTATGTAATGTGTGATTGTTGTAATGGTTAATTAGTATGTTAAATAATATTGGAATGAGGAAATAGGATTGCACGCGGACCCCTTGTAGCATAGTTGTCGTTGGAGTTATGGAATTAATTAAAGATTTTTGTCAGGGATAATAGTGTTTGTAAATTGGAAAAGAAAAATAGGATGCTATGTGATTATTCTTCATGTGATGCTCTAGCCAATGATTGCCATTATGAATACAATGTGTTAAATTAAATAAATTAATGGTGGAGCCTAGATTTTTGTAAAGTTTTCAATAGTTAAGGATGTTGATTACGCCTCTAAATCTGGTCACCTTTTTAAGATTCAAATTTGGTATATTAGTATATGTAATTAAATATTAGGGGTATTATATTGTATAAATATTATTAGATTTATAATTTTGGAGAGCTTGAAACTTAACCCTAGACTTGAAATTTGGAAATATGAGAATTTACATGTTAACTTGATTATAGAATGGTGATGAGTTTTTTGGGTCTAGGTTAGACCTATAGTAACATGTATATTGTTAGTTTTGAAATCTTATTGTGGTTAATTATTTGACTAGATTGCTTTGAGTTGGAAGTTCAACGAAAAGGGAAGGCTCCCGGAGTGATTGTTCGATTATTTGAGGCAAGTGGATTTCTAAACCCTTGTTAAGCGTATGAAATTCATGTATTTCCTTGTAATATGTGTTTAGGGTAATGAGGCTTGGTGATGGGTTGACTTGTCCACATTGATTAATTCTAATGATGAAAAAGGGATAATAAAAGGCAATGTGATCAATTGTTTGTGTGATGTGTTGAGAATTGTTTGAAAGGCTTGTTGAATCATTGTTGATGTTGTATCCTGATTGTCTTGTTGTGAATTGTGCAATGTTATGAAAATGGTCATCTACTCATTATTTGTGTGAACATGTCATTTGCATTGTTCTGAGACATGGTTGTGACAAGTGTTATGTGCATTGAGAAAGAATAAGAAAATAAAGAGGATGTACCATTTCGAGGGACGTATCGCGCGCCGCGATGGATACTATATTTCGAGGGACATGTCGCGACAGATACTATATTTCGAGGGATGTATCGCGCGCCGCGATGAATACTATTATCGAGGGTCGTATCGCGCACCGCGATGGATGCATGGACAGATATGTCCCCCATGGGTCCCGGACTGAGAGACAGCGGGTGTGTATCATTAGGTCAGACATGCATCACTATACTTGACATTGCATTTCATTGCATTGCACTTCTTTATTATTGGTGAACTTGATCTTGTGTGTTGCTGATCTTGTGAGTGCCTTTCTATGGAACTTGTGACTGATGAATATTGAGCTTGTTGTTGAGGATATGAAACTGTTGTTGTTGTTGAGGATATGAAATTATTAGAGTGTTGTGTTGAGCTATGTGCTTTGTAAACTATGAACTGTTATGTTGGGCTGGTACTAAGCACTCGTGTTTAGAGGTTTACTTGCTGAGTACCGTGTGGTTTGGTACTCACCCCTTGCTTCTACAAATTTTTGTAGGTTACGAGCCTGGATTTTTGTGGTACTTGTCATTCTCTTTTTTTCCAAGGCTTCTGGGAGATTTGTGAGGTAGTTGTTTGTCTTCTCAGCGATCCTTCTTACTCCTGATTATGATTTTGTTCTACTCTAGAAACAATGTCATATGAGACTTGTATTTTTCTTTTGATTCAATTGTAATACTTTAGAGGCTTGTACACGTGACAACCAGATTTTGGGGATATATTTGGGTTTATTATAAAACAAAATTCCGCATTTTATTGTACTGGTTGAGTTTTAGGCTGACTTGTCTTGGTGGGTTAAGACGAGTGCCATCACGTCCATTTTTGGGTCGTGACAATATCATATCATTAACACAACATAGTATATTGACAAAATTTTAAATTTGTAGTAAATTTCATTTAAAAATCGAACTACACTCTTATTTGATTGTATACCTTAATATATGGTAGAATATTTTTGTTACACTTAAATATGTTACCTCATTTAATTATACATATTAATCTTATTAAAATAAAATAAAATATCTCAAAATAATAAATTTATAACGTCAATCAAATTGAGTAAAACAAAATGGGACAAGTTCATTTAACTAGACGGAGTAATAATAATTGAAAAGAAGTTGTCTGACTTGTATAATGTATCAACGCCATTTATTGGTGATGAGAAATGTGTGGACATGACTAGGTCTTATGATCAAAATCAACCTAGGGTCAATTTAGCTATTACTCCCTCAAGAAGATGGAGTTGCTCAGAAGGTAAGTAGTCCTACTTTTCATTTTGAGTTTAAATTATTAAGAAAACAAAGATGAGAGCTTCTAGATAAGGATAAAAAGCTAAACACTTTTTGTTTTATTGCATGTATATAGATTTGATAGAAAGGAAAAAGCTAAATATGTCGTCAAATTTTGAGAAAAAATTTATTTATGTCATCCCTTAAAAATTGGTTCATCTATGCCATTTCCGTTTGAGAAAAGGTTCATCCATGCCATTATTTGTTAACTGAAATGGCACAGATGAGCCAAACTTTTAACGGATGGCATAAATGAGTCTTTTCTCAAAGTTCGATGTCACATTTGAGTCTTTTTTTTAAAAAAAATAATTTAATTAATGACCTGACCAGATCATAATTGACCACGCTTCGTTAACAAATAATAGCATGGAAGAGCATTTTCTCAAATGGAAATGATATAGATGAACCAATATTTTAATGGATGACATAAATGAGACTTTTCTCAAAGTTGGATGATGTATTTGAACTTTTTCCCGTGATAGAGTATGAAACTTAAAAAAGACTTTATAATTTAGTGATTTTAAATTAAATATGTGTATAATATATTAGAAATATCTTTAAAATTTTATGGACGTGTACATATCATATCATTACCACAGCATAGTATATCGACAATTTTTTAAATTTGTAGTAAATTTCATTTAAACAATCGAACTACACTCTTATTTGATTGTATACCTTAATATATGGTAGAATATTTTTGTTACACTTAAATATGTTACCTCATTTGATTATACATATTAATCTTATTAAGTCGCAAAATCTAAAACTTGTTTCAATTCAAATTAATGTATCTAATTAAAGGAAACACATTTTATGCGGTTAACTTATCTACATATATACAACAAGAGCTTGAGAACACGCGCAAAAAGTATTTCAAAATCTAAGCCAGAAATATTTAATACAACATTAATCGTGTGTTTAAATATTCAATTAGAATATATAGTAGTTTGAGTGTCTAAATGAAATTTATTAACATATTCAAAGCGTTGTCAATATATTCTACCAACATATATAATTAAAAGTAAAATAACACACTTTTTCTAAATTCAAACTATGTGAACATTAATTAATTGCAATAAAGTAACTATTGCAATTTCAACTTTCTCACTCAAAAAATCACCCAACTATTGAAATTATTTAACAAAACTCGAAGTCATATTATTTTTTTAATAACAAAAAGAGCACCCAAAATTTGCCTATATTATTTCATATATTAGTCAGTTTGACCGTCGTACTTTGAATCAAGCTAAGCAAATTGAAATGAATTTTTTTCCCCAATAATCACATAATAAAAGAAGTTTTTCCTTTTTCGACCTAAATAGAGGTAACCGACTCTTTAACTTGTTCCACACAAATATAGTTTATGAATTTTATCAACCAAAATACAAAGCTTCTATGGATATTCCTCATCATTACAAACTATATAGGAAAAAAAATTCGAGTTATGAGTTTGGACCGGGTCTATAGTTTATGCTAAGTTTTAAATTACTAGTTTTGACGCACGTGCGTTACACGTGAATATCAAATCATGTACTACATTATTTTTAAAAATAATGTGAATATAAAAAATTAAAAAAACTAAGTAAACAATTACAAAGTGAATGATAAAGTGTAAGTTTCTATGAATAGTGGATGTAAACTTTCTTATGATTACTCTTGAAAGTTAGTCACTCTTAAAATCTCTTAGCTACACCTATTTAATATACTTTCTCCTCCCTCCCCCATCGTGAGTTATTTAGTTATTAATATAGTATAATATAAATAAATATTGATATAAAATACATAACATATACTAAAATGGATGTTTTCAGTTGGAGTATTATATAATTTAACATTGATGCTAGGAAGTATTCAAATTTCACTGAATATTGAGATTGTCAACATCTGTAAATCAAACTTGAGTTTTTAAGAAGAGATGAATAGAAAACCTAAAAAAATCATAGTTAAAAATGTGAGGAAACCCCCCCCCCCTCCCCCCATTTATACGTAACAAAGGCTGGTATGAGCATTTGCATATGGTTTCTTATCATAAAAGTCACCACCCTTTGAAAAGGTCACAACTCAACAGAAAAGCCACAACTCTTTGGAAAAGTCGTAATCATTCGATGTGAAATGATGTCTTCTTTAAATATATTATATTATATTATAATATAAATAAATAAATGTAATATAAAATATAGAAAATATAGTAAATTGGGTGTTTTATGAAGAAGAAGAAGAAGAACAATGAAAAACTTTATAAAATTGTAGTTCGAAAATTTGAGGAAATCCCTCTTTTTATTGCCAAGAAAGGGTAGTGTATGAAGGAATGCTTATTGTCCCTTATAAAAAAAAAAAGTCACAACTCTGGGCACCGTACCGGAACGAACTGATACCAGAACGGGTTGACCGGTTTGTTGACTAGTACCGGAATGAACCAGATCGAAATTACCGGGATAAATAATCGGTTCCGTCCCGTCCCACTATATACCGGGATTACACCGGACCGAAACCGGAACAGACCGGGACAGGACGACACATATTTCAAAAAATAATAAATTTTTTTAGTTATTTTGAATCACGAAAATGTGAATGTTTTTTTATTTTTCTAAGTTTAAATTTTAATAGTTTTGAAATTTATAATGTAATTTTACTAAAGTTTATTTTAAAGATATTTTTTTTAACTTTCACTTATTAAGTTTGTAAGTTAACTGTTAACTAGTTAAGTTTAATAAAGTTTTTTTTTATAAAAAAAAAATTGAGCTTAAATTTTCAAGATTTGAATCTTTTGAAGTTTATAAGTTATTACTTATTAATATGTTATAACTTATACTTATAACTTGTAATTTAAATAACTTAAGTTTGTAATTTTAAAAAATTAAATAAAAATAAAAGTATATAACAATGACACAAATTAAAAAAAATATCAATCCAATTTATTCAAATTTGTATTACAATTTACAACTATTAGTAGAGTGTCTAATTTATGTTGCCACTTTCTAGGAAGGGTTCTGTATCAACTAAGCCTCAATGTAATACTAATAGTGGTGTCGTCCTACAAAGCCTTTCTCTAACTCAACTATAGATTGACCGTTATCAACTACTGGTCTTGGTAAAGCTCGTTGACGATCTTGAAGTTCCATGTCGTCGTCACTATCATATCCAATGGTTGAATCTATGAAAAGTTTATATTGACTACATAACTTTGGAAGTCCTAGATTTCTCCGCTCAACATTTATCCAATCTCTAAACAACACCGATATCTCCAAACCGTCTTCTGCTAACGAATATATGTGGTCTCCAATTTCAAATTTGGCCGCGCTGAAAGCTGCCTCCAAAGCTACTGATGATCCTTGATTTGCAAGCACATCCTTCACCATCCTACTAAGTTTTAAAAATTGAGTTCCACGAGCCCTCCACCAGTTCAGGAGTTGTGGTATACCTTCCTCGTTTTGTAATATTATCTGAACCCTGTTCAAGATATTTTAACAAATTTCCCATTTTATTAGAAGAATCAAGACCAAGTTTATGTTTCATTCTACCATGGACACCTACTTGAGGCATAGACATTTGAGGATTTTCAACATTGTCTAAGGAACAATATTTATCATACATTTCTTTAGCAAGTAATTTTATACTATTTTGACATGTTACCAAATCAGGTTCTTCATCTGATTGAATATCTATTTTTTGATAAATGCATTCAACTAAAGCTTTTGCACCATATTCTTTATATTTAGGGTTGAAAAGAATTGCAGTTAAATAAATTTGAGGGATAGGAAAAATATTTCTTAAATTTTGAAATCATAGCTTCAATAGAATTTGCAAATAATTAATTTCTTTTATATTCAACAAAGAGAGATGAAATCTCACATACATGTACTAAAATTTCAAAATTAGTAGGATAATACATTCCAGAAATTTTTTTAGTAGCATGATAAAATGATTTCAAAAATATTCTTTTCAGCCTATTTTTTTTATATATAAATTATAAAATATAAATTAATTAATAAAAAATAATTAACCGAATTACCTGATCGGATCGGAATGGAACCGGAATATACCGGGATCACCGGAACGGAATTACCGAGATGAAATTGTGATTCTGTTCCGTCCCGAGTACCGGTTCACGGTGTCCCATTCCTTTCTATAGACTACCGGACCGGAATGGTACCAGACTGATACCTGTACAACCCGATCCGGTGCCCAACCTTAGTCACAGCTCATCGGAAAAGTAATAACTCTTTGGAAAAGTCACAACCCTTCGGAAAAGTAACAACTCTTCGAAAAAGTCACAACCCTGTAAAAAGTCACAGCCCTTCGAAAATGTCACAATTCATCGAAAAAGTTATAAGCCTTTGAAAATGTCACAACCCTTCAATGTGAAAAGGTGCTTGTTTTTAATAAAATATAAATTAATAAATTTAATAGAATATAAATTATAGAAGATATACTAAATTTGGTGTTTTAAGTTCAAGGTTTTATTATAATTTAATATTTAAGCTAGGCTTTTTATTCTTTTAAGGTAGAATAGAAAAAAAAAAGAAGATAGATATAGATTTGTCTAATTTTAATTTTATATGAATTTTTTTTTTTAAAAAAAAACTTTTAATTTAAGGATATGTAGAATATATAAAAATATTTTTTTAACTTTGTGGTCTTAAAGATGTCCCCCCCCCCCCCCCAACCCCCCAAAAAAAAAACCAATTAAACTGAATAAAAATAAAGTACAGCAAATTAATGAATTGGAAACTGATGAGTACCTATTAAATCTAGTTAGGACTTTAGACAAACTTTTGATCAAATCATTTTTCTTGAACAACTTGAGACTTTGCACAACGTGAACACCAAGATGTAGTTTGTGCAACAGAAAAACATTTAACTTCTGGTCAAGTTGAAGTTGCTGCAAAAGTATATTTATGACTATGAAAATGAGAACATATTAATTATCTAGATAGTCTTCTAGTTTGAGGTTGAGTATTTCTATTTTCCTTGTGGCATAATTTTTTGTAGATCTATTTAGTTTACCCACAAAAATAATTATAATTGCATAATTGAACAACTCTTACAATTTTTCTTTTTTAAGAAGATGAATAGAAAACTTACAAAATTTGTAGTTTAAAAGTATGAGAAAACCTCTCTATTTATAGACAACAAAGGATAGTATGAAAATGTGTTTATCGTGCTTTATCACATAAGTCACAACCCTTCAAAAAAATCATAACTCATCGAAAAAGTCGCAAACCTTCGAAAATGTTACTACTCATTAATATGAAAAGGTGTCTGCTTTTAAGTTGAGGGTATTATAGTAATTTAACATTCAAGTTAGGGAGTGCTTTTAAGTTGGGGGTATTATAGTAATTTAACATTGAAGTTAGAAAGTTTATGCTTTAAGGTAGTATAGATTAATGTCATAGGATTGGAATTGATTTTTTTTTTAAAAGAAACGCCATATTTTGTTGATATAATTTTAATACGTGACTTTTGAAATAAAATTCTAATAGGTGCCTTTTGAAGTAATATTAAATATAAAAAGGAAAAGGGCCTGATGATATACCCTCAACTTTGTCGAGTTGATGTACCATTTGTTATAAAAGTAGCTCATATATACCCTTATTGTTATACAAGCGGTTCACATATATCCTTTTTCTCTAACGAAAGTGAAAAAATTAATTTTAATTTAATTTATACGATCCTTCTAGCAAATTAAAATTAATTTTTCACTTCCGTTAGAAGAGAAGGATATATGTGAGCATTTGTATATCAATAGCGGTATAATGAGCCACTTTTATCCAAAATCCGATGTCGTAGGTTCAAATCCTACAGAGCGCAATTTTTTCTTCTTAGATCGAATTAGAATAAAATAGATCCATTCAATAACTTTCACAACAATTCGGCCCTTCGATTTAGTCAACGGGCTTGTGTTGCTCGTTAAAAATATCGATGAGAACCGAGCTCAGTTTTCTGAACTCAAGAAATTCTTGTTAAATAAAGTCACAGGTGATCTACGAATTTAATGGAGATGTCAAAGACGAGCTTTATGAAGCTGTCGAGATATATTTAAGCAACAATATGTCTCCCAAAAAATGTAAAATCAAAGTAAGTACGACGGAGAAGGAGAATGAGAAGAATCCGATCAAAATCACATTTGAACATAAGGCGAAGGTTAGAGATTTTTATGATGGCCATAAATTCAAGTGGATTTGGCTACAATCTGAGGTGAAGTCCTTTAACCTTATTTTTCGAGAGGAAGACTATAAATATGTTTTTGACACTTACTTGCCTCACATTAGAAAAGAAGCAATATACCAAAAACACATCTTGAATTATCGCAAATTTTACATCTTAAACCATTAGTGGTTTCCTTTTTCTATTTGAATTATTACTATTTATGTATTAATTAAACACACATCAACTATTAGTTGATCCTTTTTTTTATTTGATAGTTTAAGTAGGAAATGAAAACAATTGATAGTTGAACACTCTGTTTGGATGGTTGTTAAGTAATGTTTTATAATGTATTGTATCGTATCGTATCGTATTATATCGTATCGTATCGTATTGTATTGCGTTGCGTTGTGTTATGTTGTATTGTATTGTATTGCTTTAATGAAAATAATAGTTGGATAAATTGTATTGTTCCCCCGTCATTATATAATGTCACACATCAACAATTTGAATGATAAACACATTAGAAAAGTAGGGTAGATGTAGAGCTACAATGAAAATATAGGGTAAAGGATAAAATAAGATTATTAAATAATAAGAAAAGAAAAAATGAAAAGAAAATATTAAGGTAACGACGCGATGTGACTTTTCATCGTTACCTAACGATGATTTAGACGATACAACACAATAAAATTTAAGTAACAATCAAAACAAATATTGTATCTTAACTAACAATACAATACAATGGATAACAACCATCCAAACAATGTTTTAATACATAATTAATGATAGTTCGCGTAGAAAGAGGGAATAACTAATAGTTAAAATGTGAAATTTGTGCGAAAAATTGATACTCGAGGTGTGTTATATGCAATTCTCATGGCCTACAGAAGCCATAGAATATGTTCGTTGAATATTATTCAGAATTTCTATTATATCTTTTAGTTTGTTTGAGATTGAAGCATAATTATTAACTTATTATGGTTTGGAAATTTTGCTTTATAAATTGTGAGATGAAAAATTGGACTGATTTGGATTCATTGTAGTAAGAACAAAAAATGGTCAAAATTACCCTCGAACTATTCAAAATAGCTCATATATACCCTTTAATTATGTTTGGGAATAAAACTATCCTTGCCGTCTATGTTTTGGACCACAAATACCCTTAAAACATTATCTTTGCCATTAGAGCTAACATGACAAAGTTATATGCAATTCTCATGGCCTACAGAAGCCATAGAATATGTTCGTCGAATATTATTCAGAATTTCTATTATATCTTTTTAGTTTGTTTGAGATTTAGGCATAGTTATTAACTTTTATGGTTTGGAATTTTTGCTTTATAAATTGAGAGTTAAAAAATTGGACTGATTTGGATTCATTGTAGTAAGTACGGAAAATGGTCAAAATTACCCTCAAACTATTCGAAATAGCTCATACATACCCTTTAATTATGTTTGGGACTAAAGCTATCCTTGCCGTCTATGTTTTGGACCACAAATACCGTTAAAGCGTTATCTTTGCCATTAGAGCTGACATGACAGTCCACCCAGGCAGTCAAACATGACAAAAACCCCTTCCTCTCAAAATGTTTTAAGGGTATTTGTGGTCCAAAACATAGACGACAAGGATAGTTTTGACCCTATTATAATATTTCTAATTTTAACCCAACCCGCCCATCACCCTTATACTTAGGGGTGGGTATAAATACCGAAAAATCAAACATAACCAAACTAATTCAGTTTTCAATTTTGATTTTTCGGTGTAAGGGTCAAAAAAATTGGTGCACCATTAACCGAATTTTTTTAACTAAATTTAAAATAATATTTTAAATTTTATTAATTATATTCTTGGTGACTTGTGTTTGTGAGTTGCGACTCTTATTGTTTTTTATTTGAATTGAAGCTGAATATTAAGGCATTTGTGACTTTGTATTGTTTTAACTTTTTAAGTTTCAAAGAGAAAGGGCAGAAGGGGCCCTCACTAGGAGTTAGAATTCAAAAAATAAAGACGATCACTCTACTACTATATACTACATTTAGACTTTTTCTATCAGTCCGTTTAGGCATGATGATATGATCTCTTTAGCTGCAAGGATAGTAGCTCGGTGGAAGCTAGTCTATCAGAAGACAGTTCTTGAGCAAGTGAAATTGGTTGAAGTTCAATATGCATCATCAACTGGAGAAGAAAGATAGGGTCAAATGTTGAATTCTTGTTTTAATTGTTGGCCGCTATTACAAAGAGTGTTTGTTGGAGACAAAAAAATTGGAAAGAGAAAAAAAACTCCTTTAGTTCTTTGTTGGAAACTTTAATTGTTAAATATGTTTATTCATTATTTCAAGTTTTCAACCTTTATGTTTTAGTAAAACGTATTGATAATTTTATTCTCATTTTATTTTTTATTTGCTTGCACCGAATTTTTTTTAAAAAACAATTAAATCGAACTGAAGTGAAAAAAAGCGAATCAAATTGAAATATTTTGATCTGGTATTTGGTGCATACTTTTTGAAAATCGAACACCCAAAACATCGAAACAAAATTTAATAAAATTAAACTGAAGAACCGAATGTCACCCTTACGTATATTTGATGTTTATTTACCATATTAATATCAATGCCATATATATATATATATATATATACCATCTTGTAATCATGATATGTACATTCTTACTCCTTTATAATCTGAATTTAAATTATTACATTGTTAATATCGTTTACTTTTATTTGTCATAGTAAGTAATTTTTTTTTATGATTACAAAGTATGCATTTTAAGTAAAAAAATCGATCACTTTTACTTCTTTGTTATAACTAGTAATTTATTTTTTCTTTTCATGATTACAAATCATGCATTTTAAAAAGACTTAATTAAGAGTATCTTTAAAGAATTTCATAATATAAAAGTTACATTTTTATGGTGTATATTACTTAAACCTCTGTAATAAGCTTTTTCTCTCTTTCTTCTTGTAATCTTAACTTCCCTCATTTGGTAATCCCTTTTCTTCCTCATTTTATTTAATCCCATTGTCTTCACTTTCCTTCTTTTCATCAATAAACTCCACTTCTAGTGGTGGTTTGAATTAATTTATTTTTAGTGACTTTTGGTTTTTAAGCTATTTTTTATTTTAGAAGTATTTGGATAACACAAAAAGTGCTTTTTGTGAAATTAAAAGTATAAAGAAAAAAGTCAATAGTTGTGTATTCTGAACTTATGACTTTTGTCTTTTAACTTATAAGTCACTTAAAGAAAGTCAAACCAAACACTTCTTAGAGCCCATTTGGATTGACTTTAAAAAATAGCGTTTAAGTCAAAAATAAAAAATCAAATTGAAATGACTTTTAGTCAAAAAATAAAAAGTAGGGGGAAACCTATTTTTGGTTTTTGACTTATTTTAAGTCATTTTTTACCTTGTCAAATACTTTCGAACTTATTTTAAGTTATTTTTTATATTTGTCAAACACTTCTAGAAGTCAAAAACTAACTTAAAAGTAGATTTGACCAACTTTAGTCATTTGGTTATGAAATTATTTTCATTTTTTTTCCAGAGTTCAATTTCGGAGCTACAGAACTCTGAAAAAAAATGTTTTCCTTTTTTTATTTTATTATTTCAGAAACTAGAGTTGTTTTTACTTTTTTTTTAACTATAAATTACTAATAAAAAAATTTCAAAAACAACTCTAATTTATTTCATTGCCAAACACAATTACAATGTTTAAATATCATTTTTTCACTATAATTAAAAACAAAAGACTTTTTTTTTTCTTATTTGCAGAATGACATATGACCAAACGTCTATTTACAGATTATTTGGTACGTAAAATATAATAAAATATCTCAAAATAATAAATTTATAACATCAACCAAACCGAGTATAAAAAATGGGACAAGTACACAATAAGGATTGTGGTGCACTGGCGTGCCTGGGTATAGAGAAAATTATGTTGGGAGTGTCACACTTGAATGGGCCCTACAGTGCGCGATTCGAACTTAGTCAAGACTTCAATATGGGCTTCGGACATCGGGTGGGAACCAAAAAAATAAAATGGGACAAGTACATTTAACTAACGGCGTAATTGAAAAGAAGTTGACCGGTGATGAAAAATGTGTGGACATGACTAGGTCTCATGTTCAAAATCAACAGATGGTCAATTTAGCTAATACTCCCTCAATCACCCCTTCATATTTTTTTTCGAGAAGATGGATTTGCTTGGAAGGTAAGTATTTCTATTTTTAATTTTAAAATTATGAGTTCAAATTATCAAGAAAACAAAAAGATAGGGAGCTTCAAGAAAAAGGGTAAAAAAGGAAAAATTCCTTCCCTTTTATTGCATGTATATAAATTTGATAGAATACGAGATTTTATAATTTAGTGATTTTAAATTAAATATGTGTATAATATATTAGAAATATCTTTTTATTTTTTATGGTCTTGTACATATCATATCATTACCATAACATGGTATATCGATAATTTCTTAAATTTGCAGTAAATTTCATATAAACAATCGAACTACACTCTTTTTTTATTGAATACCTAAATATATGGTAAACTATTTTTATTACCCTAAATATGTTGCCTCTTTTAATTATACATATTAGCTTTAATAAGTTGCAAAATCTAAAAACTTATTTCGATTCAAATTAAGGTATATAAATATAATTAATGGAGATAACATATTTTATGTGGTTAACTTATCTACGTATATATAACAAGAGCTTGAGAACATGCGCAAAAACTTTTCCAAAATCTAAGCCAAAATATCTAATATAACATTAATCATGTGTTCAGATATTCAATTAGAACATGTCTAGTTCGAGTGTACTCGAAATTTGTTGGCATATTCAAAGGATTATCGATATACTCTACCAACATATATCATTAAAAGTAGAATAAAAATATTAGAGTTTAAAACTTAATACTTCCTCTATCGAAATTTACATATTTTTTCGAAATTCAAAGTATGTAAACATTTGAATTGCAATAGAGTAACAATTGCAATTTTAACTTCATCACTCAAAAGGTCACCCAGCTATTGAAACTATTTATCAAAGACTCAAAGTCATACTTTTTTAATAACAAGAAGATCTCCCAATTTTGCCTATATTAATTACTTCAAACATTAGTCAATTTATGTGCTTTGAATTAAGCTAAACAAATTGAAATGAAAAACATAATTTCAAAATAATCACTGAATAAAAGAAGTTTTTCAATGTAAATAGAGGTAATCGACTCTTTAACTTGTTCCACACAAATATAGTTTATGAATTTTATCAACCTAAATACAAAGCTTCTACCAATATTCCTCATCATTACAAACGATATAGGATCAATTCGAGTTATGAGTTTGGACCTGGTCTATAGTTTATGCTAAGTTTTAACAATTAATGTCATATGAGTTAATTAAAAAAAATCGAACTAGATAAAATTTTACGTCATATTTTGTTGATAAAATTCTTATAGGTGACTTGATAAAATTATAATTGGTGAGTTTTGAATTGATATAAGAAAAGTTTGTTGACTTTCTATCAAATAAAAAAAAAGGAAAATGCTTAAATATGTCATCGAACTTTGAGAAAAAAAGGAAAATGCTTAAATATTACCCCTTTTTCATCATTAGAATTAATCAATGTGGACAAAGTCAATCCATCACCAAAGTCTCGTTACCCCCAAACACATATCACAAAGAAATACACGAATTCCATACACTTAACAAGGGTTTAGAAAGCCACTTGCCTCAAATAGTCGAACAATCACTCCGAAACTTGAGCCTTCTCTTTTCATTGTGCTTCCAACTCAAAACAATCTATTCACATTGATAATCACAATAAGATTTCGTAACAACACCCATTTTATATTTCTAGCATATACCCAAAAACTTACACCAACCTAAAATCAAGTTCCTAAATTTTAATGCCAATTATCATGTCAACCCTCATATTTCCAAATTTCAAGTCTAGGGTTAAGTTTCCATTCTCCAATACCATAAATCTAATGATATTACCTAATATTTAATTACATGTCTCAATTTATCAAAATTTCGTATTCAAAATCAAGGACATAACCCGTAATCTCTACTGTGGAATAATATAAAGAACCTTAACCTAGTTATCACTTTCATTCTTCTATAATGATTTGCTCCCAATTGGGCAATTATTACCCAATAATTGGCTATCAATGCCTAGCCACCAAATCAACACTACAATATTTACTCAATTTTGCAAAACAAAGAAATCTAACTGTTTTTCTTACTTTCTGTTCCACCGCATAAAATTATAATAATAGTAATAACAACATGACTTCTAACTTCTATATCCATACAAAATATAAATTAGACCTTTTCGTGCAAATGGAACAAAACCTTCTTTAACATTCTGATGAGAGTAAATTGAATAAGACATTAAATTATAAAACTACCACATGGCATATCTATCATTATACATAGATTGTTTGTCCCCCATTAAATTAGAAGATAATAATAATCTATCGCAGTGGACAATTCTAAAATTAAGCAATTCAATTATATGTATACTAATAATATTCCGAATACAAGGATTTGGGCAAGGTTACATTACCTCATGAAATCGGTTGACTTTTGGTTGCCAAAATATGCTTATACGGCGACTAAATTATATTAAACCCTATTGACTTAATTTTTTTATACTCGGGTCAAGTAGAATTTGGCCCATTAACCACCAACTAAAATAAATTATTTAAAATTTCTCATAAATTAATAACCATAGTTAAACAAATAGTCCAAAATTTCCAAACCAACTTCGACCAAGAAATTACTCGGGGCAACTATCGAGAGGGGTAAAATAGTAACTTTATAAAAATTTCCAAAAAATACCTTCCGGGTCATTACATAACCACTCTTTTATTATGTGATTATTGGAAATTATTTGTTTCATTTCAATTTGTTTATGAATGGTAACCACTCTTTTAACTTGTTCCACACAAATATAGTTTATGAATTTTATCAACCAAATTACAAAGCTTCCGTGGATATTCCTCATCATTACAAACTATATAAGAAAAAAAATTCGAGTTATGAGTTTGGACCGGGTCTATAGTTTATGCTAAGTTTTAAATTATTAATGTCATAGGATAGGAATTGATTTTAAAAAAAATACGTCATATTTTGTTGATTAAATTTTAATAGGTGACTTTTGAAGTATAAAGGGTATATATGTTTTAGTTTTGAACGGCAGGGGCATTAATGTTCTAAAAGTATGACGAAAATATCTGCACATCATTTACGATAAATCGGAGGTATATTTATCCTTTTTCCCTTTTAATAATTGAGTGACACTCAACAATTTCCTTGATTGTTTCAATTTCTCCCTTCACACTGTTTGATTTTTTCTTCACATAACAAAGTCAGTCATACTCTGTTTTTCCCTCTTATAAATAATATAAGAAAACAAATTCAATCTTGCAAAAGAAGAAGAACTCTATTGCTTAAGCATAAAATCCATGGAGATTTTACAGTCAATGGCCGCTGTTGTTACAATAGCCACAGGAGTCGTGGTGTACGCTAAATTAATCAATGGCAATCGAAATCTTTTCTCTGAACTCAAGAAGAAGTTCTCAAATAAGGTAACAATGGTGATCGACGAATTTGATGAAATTTATGAAGCTGTTGAGATATATTTGACCAAAAATATGTCTCCCAAAAAATGTAAAATCAAAGTAAGTACGACGGAGACGGGGGAGGAGAAGGAGAACGAGAACAATCCGATCAAAATCATATTGGAACATAATGAGAAGGTTACAGATTTTTATGATGACCATAAATTCAAGTGGGTTTGGCTACAATCTGAGGTGAAGTCCTTTAACCTCATTTTTCGAAAGGAAGACTATGAATATGTCCTTGACACTTACTTGTCTCACATTAGGAAATAAGTAAAATACCAAAAACTCTGAATTATCACGAACTTTACATCTTTAACTATTAGTTGTTTCCTTTCCTACTTAAATTATCCTCATTTATGTATTAAAATATACACATCAACTATTAGTTGATCCCTTTTCCTATTTGAATGATGGTGATAGTTTAAGTAGTAAATGAAAACAACTGATAGTTGAACACTCTGTTCGGATGGTTGTTAAGTATTGTTTCGTAATGTATCGTATTGTATTGTAATGTATCGTATCGTGTTGTATTGTATTATATTGTATCGTATCATATTATATTGTATTGTTTCATAATGTATTGTATTGTATCGTATCATATTGTATTGTATTGTATTAATATTGTATTATTTCATATTGTATTGTATTGTATTGTATGGTATGGTATGGTATTGTATTGTATTGTATTGCATGGTATTGTATCATATCATATTGTATCGTATTGTAACACTCTGTTTGGATCATTGTTACCCATTGTATTGTATTGTTATCATACCTTCAATGTTGTTACCCATTGTATTGTATTGTATCGTTATCATACCTACAATGTTTGTTTTGATTGTTATTTAAAATGTATTGTAGTGCATTGTTAAATTTCGTTGTTACGTGACATGAAAACCCCCATTATATGGAACAACCGATTGGTGTGTTTCCATTGTTACTTAATTTCTTTTTCCAATTATATC
>NW_006238968.1:2286193-2296091 GCF_000226075.1 Solanum tuberosum
CTTATATTATTTAATTCTAGTCAAACCTCCTACCCTAGAATAATTAAGGATATTTTAGTAAATTTATAAATTACAATATAGTACGATACAGTCAAACCAAACAATAAAAATGTTATTAAACAACAACAAACAATACAGTCTAGCCAAACATTGTATCTACCATACAGTACAGTGCAATAGAGTACAATACAATACGCAGTACATTATGAAACAATGGGTAACAATGATCCAAATAGAGTGTAAGTGGTGTATCGTATTGTATTGTATTGTATTGCTTTAATGAAAATAAAACGATGGTGATAGTTCAAGTACGAATTTAAAACAATTGATAGTTGATTCCACTATGGTTGGATGTTTGTTAAGTATTGTTTCATAATGTATTGTATTGTATCATATCATATCATATTGTATTGTATTGTATCATATTGTATTGTATTGTATTGTGTTGTGTTGTGTTGTGTTGTGTTGTATTGTGTTGTATTGTTCCTACGTCGTTATATAATGTCACACATCAACAATTTGAATGAAAAACGCATTAGAAAAGTAGGGTAGACGTAGAGTTGCAATGAAAATATAGGGTAAAGGATAAAGTAAGATTATTAAATAATAAGAAAAGAAAAGATGAAAAGAAAATATTAAGGTAATGACGCGATGAGACTTTTCGTCGTTACCAAACGATGATTTTAGACGATACAACACAATAAAGTTTAAGTAACAATCAAAACAAACATTGTATCTTAGCTAACAATACAATACAATGGATAACAACCATCCAAACAAGGTGGAAGTGTGTTTTAATACAAAATTAATGATGGTTTGTATAGAAATTAAAGAGGGAATAGTTGATAGTTAAAATGTGAAATTTGGGCGAAAAATTGATACTCCATGTGTGTTATATGCAATTTTCATGGCCAACAAAAGCCATAGAATATGTTCGTCGAAAATTATTCAGAATTTCTATTATACCTTTTTAATTTGTTTGAGATTGAGGCATAATTATTAACTTATCATGATTTGGAAATTTTGCTTTATAAATTGCGAGTTGAAAAATTGGACTGATTTGGATTCATTGTAGTAAGTACGGAAAATGGTCAAAATTACCCTTGAACTATTTGAAATAGCTCATACATATCCTTTAATTATGTTTGGGATAAAAAAACTACCATTGTCGTCTATGTTTTGGCCACAAATGCCCTTAAATTATAATTATAATTATTACATTTTTAATATTGTTTAACTTGTCGTAGTAAGTAATTTTTTTTTATGATTACAAATTATGCATTTTAAGTCAAAATATCGATCACTTTTACTCTTTATAACTAGGAATTTATTTTTACTTTTCATGATTACAAATCACGCATTTTAAAAAAACTTGATTAAAAGTATCTTTAAATAATCTGATTATATAAAAATTACATTTTTATGGTGTATATTACTTAAACCTTTGTAATAAGCTTTCTTCTTCTTGTAGTCTTAACTTCCCTCATTTGGGGGCATGTAATGCGCGATCTGAATTTAATCAGAACTCCAATATGGGTTTCGAACACCGGGTGGAAAATCGAAAAAAGAACTTCCCTCATTTGGTAATCCCTTTTCCTCCTCATTTTATTTACTCCCATTGTTCTCACTTTCTTCTTCTCATCAAGAAACTCCACTTCTAGTGGCGGTCTGGTTTAATTTACTTTTAGTGACTTTTGGTTTTTAAGCTATTTTTTTTATTTTAGAAGTATTTGGATAACACAGAAAATACTTTTTGTAAAACTGAAGAAGTATAAAGAAAAAAGTCAATAGTTGGATGTTCCCAACTTATTACTTTTTTGTCTTTTAACTTATAAGTTACTTAAAAAAAAAGTTAATCCAAACACCTTCTTAGTTATTTGGTTATGAAATTATTTTCACTTTTTTCCTGATTTCGAAGCCATAGAACTCTGAAAAGAATTGTTTTCCTTTTTTTAAGAAATTAGAGTTGTTTTTACTTCTTCTTTTTTTTACTATAAATTACTAATAAAAATTCAAAAACCAACTCTAATTTATTTCATTGCAAAACATAATTTCAATTTTTAAATATCATTTTTTCACTTTAATTAAAAACAAAAGCTTTTTTTTCTTATTTGCAAAATGAAATATGACCAAACGTCTATTTACAAATTATTTGGTACGTAAAATAAAATAAAATAGAATATCTCAAAATAATAAATTTATAACATCAACCAAACCGAGTATAAAAAATGGGACAAGTACATTTAACTAAGGGAGTAATTGAAAAGAAGTTGACCGGTGATGAAAAATGTGTGGACATGACTAGGTCTCATGTTCAAAATCTAACATATGGTCAATTTAGCTAATACTCCCTCAATTACCCCCTTCATATTATTTTTTAGAAAGATGGACTTGCTCGGAAGGTAAGTATTTCTATTTTCACTATTATCCAAATTATCAAGAAAACAAAAAGATGGGAGCTTCAAGAAAAAGGGTAAAAGGAAAAATTCCTTTAGTTTTATTGCGTGTATATAAATTTTTGATTGTGTGGTTTGTGATTGGTCTAAAATCCTGAGATAAACGTCTATTTACAAATTATTTGGTACGTAAAATAAAATAAAATAAAATATCTCAAAATAATAAATTTATAACATCAACCAAACCGAGTATAAAAAATGGGACAAGTACATTTAACTAAGGGAGTATTTGGAAAGAAGTTGACCGGTGATGAAAAATGTGTGGACATGACTAGGTCTCATGTTCAAAATCTAACATATGGTCAATTTAGCTAATACTCCCTCAATTACCCCCTTCATATTATTTTTTAGAAAGATGGACTTGCTCGGAAGGTAAGTATTTCTATTTTCACTATTATCCAAATTATCAAGAAAACAAAAAGATGGGAGCTTCAAGAAAAAGGGTAAAAGGAAAAATTCCTTTAGTTTTATTGCGTGTATATAAATTTGATAGAATACGAGATTTTATAATTTAGTGATTTTAAATTAAAGATGTGTATAATATATTAGAAATGTGTTTTTAAATTTTATGGTCTTGTATGTATAACAGATTATATCGATAATTTCTTAAATTTGCAGTAAATTTCATATAAACAATTGAACTACACTCTTTTTGATTGAATACCTAAATATATGGTAAAATATTTTTATTACACTAAATATGTCATATACAAATACAAACCATCGTATACAAAATACAAATCAAACGAAGAATTGTTAGTTGTGAATTATACAAATGTGACGAATTATACAAACGTGGCTAATTATACAAACTCGAAGTTAATGATGCCCTTAAATTTCGGACATGGACCATTGTATTTACTTATTTTGGGATCTCTAATACTTTTAGACTTGGTATTTTAAGAACAGATGTCCTTGATGTGATGACTTTCAGATTTTGGGGATAACATGTAATAGACTTTAAAAGTTTATTTGATTGTCTACGTTAATAAGTTTTGAGCTTCCGCATTATTGTTGTTATTCATAGTTGAATTATTGATATATGTTGGGGTTTGGATTCCTTGGTTCGCTCACTTAGGAGGTTAAGTGTGGGTGTCACTCATGCCTCGTTTTGGGTCGTGACAGTGATTTATGTAGTTTTTTTTTTATATACATTTTCAAATAATATGTGTTATTCCTCCTACCCAATTTACGTGAGATAGATGAAATATGAAATTAGAGTTGTTTTTACTTCTTTCTTTCTTTTTTTTACTATAAATTACTAATAAAAATTCAAAAACAACTCTAAATTATTTCATTGCCAAACATAATTTCAATTTTTAAATATCATTTTTTCACTTTAATTAAAAACAAAAGCTTTTTTTCTTATTTGCAAAATGAAATATGACCAAACGTCTATTTACAAATTATTTGGTACGTAAAATAAAATAAAATAGAATATCTCAAAATAATAAATTTATAACATCAACCAAACCGAGTATAAAAAATGGGACAAGTACATTTAACTAAGGGAGTATTTGGAAAGAAGTTGACCGGTGATGAAAAATGTGTGGACATGACTAGGTCTCATGTTCAAAATCTAACATATGGTCAATTTAGCTAATACTCCCTCAATTACCCCCTTCATATTTTTTTTTTTAGAAAAGATGGACTTGCTCGGAAGGTAAGTATTTCTATTTTCACTATTATCCAAATTATCAAGAAAACAAAAAGATGGGAGCTTCAAGAAAAAGGGTAAAAGGAAAAATTCCTTTAGTTTTATTGCGTGTATATAAATTTGATAGAATACGAGATTTTATAATTTAGTGATTTTAAATTAAAGATGTGTATAATATATTAGAAATGTGTTTTTAAATTTTATGGTCTTGTATGTATAACAGATTATATCGATAATTTCTTAAATTTGCAGTAAATTTCATATAAACAATTGAACTACACTCTTTTTGATTGAATACCTAAATATATGGTAAAATATTTTTATTACACTAAATATGTCATATACAAATACAAACCATCGTATACAAAATACAAATCAAACGAAGAATTGTTAGTTGTGAATTATACAAATGTGACGAATTATACAAACGTGGCTAATTATACAAACTCGAAGTTAGCCCATGTAATTAATGGTTAATGTTAGTCGCGAGTGATAATTATAGCAAACTATAGCTATGATGACTAATTAAATAGTATTAGTTTGCTTAATCGCATAATTTTTCCTTTTAAAAATATACATAAAAAATCATTGAATTTTTTTTTTTTGAACTCCACCCTAGTCGAACTAGGATCCTAAATTGGGTTAAAACAAGCAAAATAAAGTACGATAGGTGTATTGTCAAGGTAAAAATGGTAGAGATGCTTGTCTAATTAGACAATTTTTCCTTGTAACTATCAACTTTACAATTTTAGGCTCATGAAACTTGAGTTTAGTATAAGTACTGTGTCCAACATATTTTGTACCAAACAATTATTTTTTGACTAGATATGAGATTCTGTGCCAGTAGTGACCCAATATATGTTACTCATCGGTTTCAATTTATGTTTAGATAGTTAATCAAAATTTTTAATATAATTTTTGAAGTAGTTAATATTGTGAGTTATAATATTTTGTATGTCATTTTCAAATAATATGTATTATTCTTATTGTTTCAATTTATGTGCCACAAATGGAATTTGGTGAGTCACCCAAATTTTTGTATGGTTGTTAAATTTTTTTAATTGTTAATTATTGTGATTTATGTAGTTTTTTTATATACATTTTCAAATAATATGTGTTATTCCTCCTACCCAATTTACGTGAGATAGATGAAATATGAAGAGCCAACTATATTTTTATATGATTTTTAAATATAACCGATTATTTCAAGTGACTAGCTATTGTGATCTATAATATTTTTAATGTAATTTTATATACAACAAATTAAAAGGAAAGTAAGACAAATAAATTAAAATTGAAAGAATATTAAATTTTTAAACATACCCTCTAGCCAAAGTGAACCCCACAAATTTGGAACAACAAATCACCCTTGGCTGCAAGCACATAACTCGAGTACACTAGTTGATCAAGAGTTATTTGATTGTAGCCTCTTATTACAAATATCTATTTTTTTTAAAATCAAAACTTTAATACTATAAAATAACAATAACACAAAAAGTATAGAAATTACATTAAAAATTTAGCAAAATTAAATAAACAAACAAATAGAAAACAAAATATTTTACATATTATAAAAACTCAGACCCCACTAATCAGTGGCGGAGCCACCTTAGAGTAAGGGGTTCATCCGAACCCCCTTTGGAGAAAAATTATATTATTTATATATGGTTAAAATAATATTTTAGGTATATATTGTAGATTCGACTACTTTAATTTGTGTCTCTATTTTTTCAGATTTTGAACCCCCTTATTAAAATTTTGGCTCCGTCACTACCCCTACATTGTGAAATTACATTGCATATGTTGTTGTTATATATAAGGACGTAACCAAACTTTAGACGGGTCAAAACATGACTGGTGATTAATTTTCTTCGTTTCAAACGCGTTAAAATTGAATAAATCCATTAACTTAATTAACACCCCAATCTACACTTAAGAAAGACCCAATATTCAACTTAGAGTCAAGTCGGAGAAAAATAAATACTATATAGTATTTAATCGCTTATTTTCCAATAACCTATGTTCATGTTGACTTTGCATTTTTTCCTATATTAGCTTAGGAATTGGAAAAATAGGAACATGGCAGTAGGGTGTACAAAATCGAATTAACCCGTAAATAGAGTTAAATAAAAAAAAACTTGACTAGTGGTTTGGTATTGGAAAAAAAAACCCTACTATATTTGGGTTGGTTTGGTTTTAACTAAAAAAAACCAACCCGAGACCAAACCAACCCGACATTATATATGTAATTTTAAATTTTTATTTTATACATAAAAATATTAACTTTGATATAATTTTAAAATATTTCTTATACCATTTCATAGTTTTTATCTTTTAATATATTATTTCAAGTTTTAAAACATAGAATTCAGAATGGTCCAATAAAGATTATAGTTCATAGATGTTGATAATTATAATAAAACTTAAATCAAAATCAAATTAATACTAATGCAAAAAGAATATCAATTCAACACTAAGAATGACAATAATATTGAATATTTGTTCTTTAGTTTTACATTGGTTTAGACAATTAAAATACATAATCTAATTTTAATTTTTCTTAAAATATTTAGTAAATGTAACTAATACTTATTAAAACTTATTTTAGCATGATTTAGTACTTTTAAATTATGATAATTTTCATTATGACTTTGCAATATTTATTTTATATGATGATTTCATTATTATTTTTTTATTGAATATTTTAGTGTCATCAATTCTCATCTCATATTTTGTATTATTTTCTTAAGAAACCCCTTAGATAATTGTATTTTGGTTGGACTAAAGAAATATTTGGAGCACAAGTTAATTATATGTTTGTATGCAAACTTTACCAAAAAATCCAAGGTATATTAGTTTGGTTTGATTTATAAATTAAAAAATTCGACACAATGGTTTGGTTTGGTATTTGAAAAACCCGAACCAATCCGACTTTGAAAAACCCGAAAAAATCTGAATTTTATTAGTTTGGTTTGGTTTATAAATTTAAAATTTTTACACAAATTGTTTGGTTTGATATTTGAAAAATCCGAACCAACCCGGTCATGTACACCCCTACATGACAGGATGATAGTAGTAAAGTAAAAAAAAATTCGTTAAGAGTGTTCCAAATTTACTAGTGCACATAAAAATAATATTTAACCTATATATAATATAATATAATTTTTTGATAAAATGTTTTCAATTCACTATCAAATATTAGCGAAAGAGGTAAACTAGAAGGAAATTCTTGTGGGCATACATAGGAAAGTTTCAAAGTCTACATAGTCAATACCAACTACCACTATTGTTAGTCTTGGTGCAATTTTTTCCAATTTTCTTTGGCCAATTTCTCACTCTATTTTTTATTTCTTTTCTTCACATGATTTTGCTATAAATTTACCATTTTCCTCAATTCCAATTGCATCAATATATTGGTTCCTATTTTTTCCTCACACATTTGGTGCATAACACTAACATTCACTAGCCAAAAGAACCCTTAAAAAATATGTCATCTTCATCAGCAGAATCGAAAATGGCCTTGGCCAAGACTGTTCTATCGACAGTAGGCTCTGTTGCTGCGACAGCCATGTTGGTTCGTTCGATATTCCATGACTACATTCCCCGGGAACTCCATGAATATCTCTTCTTTAGACTTCGAAACATGTTCACCAATTTCTCAAATCAGCTAACGATGGTGATTGACGAATTTGATGGTCTTGTCAATAATGAAATTTATGAAGCTGCTCAGACCTATTTGGGCAGCAAGTTGTCACCTAACATCCATCGACTTAAAATCAGTAAGCCTGAGAAGGAGAAAAATTTCAACATTGCCATGGAACGTAATGAGGAGGTAATGTCTTGCACATATAAAATTGCATGTCATGTTACTTGTCATCTTAAAAGGTTTGGTCTAAACTTGAAGCCATTTGTTACTTGGACTCTTTAAAAAATATTGATGTGTGTGTCAGATCCTTCAAAAGTTTTTTTTTTTTTTTGAGGATCCAACACAAAAGCGACAACATTTTTTAGGGTCGGTTCCACCTAGACTAGAAGTAGTCTGATGTAGAGACTCTCCACATTAGACATATGTGATATGGAACATACTGAGGAGGTAAAGTCTTGCACATATATATAATGATAATTGCATGTCATATTATTTGTTATCATAAAGAGTTTGGTCTAAACTGGAAGCTATGTTGCCTAAACTCTTCAAAAATATTGACGGGTATGCATCAGATTCTTGAAAAGTTATGCAGAGGATTATCAGATCTTTGAAAAGTTATGCAGAGGACCCAACACGGGTACAACAACATTTTTGAATGTCCGTGTCTTTCAGACATATGACTCTTTTCCCTAATAATCCACCATTGGAATAGTGAAATTAGTCGCCTTTCTTTAAAATTCATACGTCTTGATTTGAAGAACGATTGTATTCACGAGTTCAAGTAAGGTTCCGCGTTTGATTTACCTTAATGTTTATATAATGTAATAGATCGCCTGGAGACAATGTTTTTTTATAAAAATCTCATAGTTTTATTCCAACAGGTGACAGATGTTTATAATGGACAGACATTCAAGTGGATTTGGCTCTGTAGACAAACAGAGTCTAAACACTTCTATAATTCCAGGGACATGAATTCCACTCTAAAATCTGAAATCAGATCCTTTGAGGTCACATTTCACAAGAAAAACAAGGACCTTGTCCTTAATTCGTATTTGCCTCACATCATGAAAGAAGCAAAATTGCAAAAACACGTAAACAAGACGATCAAGATTCACACTGTGGATTGCGAGAGAATGTACAATTTACACGAAATGTGGAAGCCAGTGAATCTTAATCATCCAGCCACTTTTGAGACAATCGCGATGGAATCAGATCAAAAAGACATGATCTTGAAGGATTTGGAGAGATTCGTGAAGAGGAAAGATTATTATAGGAAAGTTGGCAAGGCATGGAAAAGAGGGTATTTGTTGTTTGGTCCTCCAGGGACCGGAAAATCTAGTTTGATTGCTGCAATGGCGAATTATTTGAACTTTGATATATATGATTTGGAGTTGACTTCGCTGAGGGGGAACATGGAGTTACGGAGGTTGTTGGTTGCCACAGCCAATAAGTCCATTTTGGTGGTGGAGGACATTGATTGTACCATTGACTTGCAAGATAACTTGGCTAATCGAGCTACTGCTTTTCGTTCAATTAATGGTTTTGGTATGCAAGAAACCAAGGTAAATTAGTCTTTTATTTCCCATTTCCTTACTATTCCTACAAGTTGTAGACACAATAAAAAGTTAGGGCTGTCACGCCCCGAGCCTACACCCTGGGCGGGACCGGCACCCGGAGACCATTGCTGGCCCCAGGCGAACCCTTGGCCTGGCTTTCTTAACTCAGCGGAATAACTCAATGCCGTGCAAAGACATAAACAACTTAACTGATAAAAATATGGCCCAAAGGGCAACTCGAGTCTCAAAATAGAATATTTACATATATATACATATACATGGATGAGAGACTCAAAACTAACTGACTGACTGACTGTCTATGGAAGCCTCTAATATACTGAGATGGATGTGGGGACAGACCCCGCAACCTCCTAATAGAACAAAACTAAGTACACAAAATAATGGAGTCCTCCGGAATGCAAGGAGGCTCACCACAGACTCTGGAGTGCTCAGCTGGATCAACGACGTGCAGGATGCTGATCCGGGGTACCTGTATCTGCATCATAAGACGATGCAGGCCAACTGACATCAGTACATGGAATGTACGAGTATGCGAGCTGGAAATACTAAACCACAACTTAAG
>NW_006238968.1:2302103-2303450 GCF_000226075.1 Solanum tuberosum
CTGGTCTAGCCTTGAAGTCCTTCGAATTCTGGCCATAATGACCACCCTTGTATCTTGGTGCGGGTGCGCTAACAGATGATGGAGCAGGTCCCTTTCGCCTTTCTTGGAAGGACGGACGATTCACATTACCTTTCTGCTGCCCGGACTCACTACCGATCTTAGCTTTCTTATTTCTGAACTCTTCTCTGTCTCTCAGCTTCTCTTCCTCAACCAGCTGTACATAGACTATCAACCTTGATATGTCCATGTCCCCGATAAGCATCGCAGCCCTACCTTCCTTACTCGACAACCGAGACAGCCCAGCAACAAACAAACTCATTCTATTTCTCATATCCGCAACCATCTCCGGAGCATAGCGGGATAATTGTGTGAACTTCAAACTGTACTCATGAACACTCAAGGACTCCTGCTTAAGTGTGAGGAACTCACGTACCTTGGCCTCTCTCAATTCTCGAGGAAAGAAATGCCCCAAGAAAGCTTCCTCAAAATAGGCCCAACTCGCCGGTGGTGCATTCTCAGCCCTGCCCCCTTTCCACTGGTCAAACCATGTTCTAGCAACATCCTTCAGCTGATACGCAGCTAGTTCAATCCGCTCAGTGTCTGCTACATGCATTACATCAAAAATCTTCTTTAACTCCTCAATGAAGTTTTCTGGATCCTCAGTAGTGCTTGATCCCATGAAACTCGGAGGATTCATCCCCAAGAACTCACGGATCCTTGAAGTGTCAGCTCCTTCATGTCGAGCTCCCCTTTGCTAACCCATCTGATTAGTTATAGCTTGACTCAACATCCTAATTGCCTCTCTGAACTCGGCATTAGAAACTTCCCCTTGATCTTGCACTCCCGGTGCATAGGGTAACTCTTGCTCATCAACATAGCGTCTAGGAAGACGCCCTCTACCAACTCTTCGTGGAGGCATAACTATCTGAAAACACACGCAAGCACGGATTAAAAAGAAACTTTTTGGAGATCAACTATAGCGCACGAGGTGAGTATGAAGAAAAAAATGGGAAACCTTCCTAAATGTTGTAGCCTCCCAATTATAGATGTGGCGCGCTTCACACCGATAACTAGGACTCTACAGACACGGCTTCATAGACACCCTAGGACTCTTGAACTCTGTGCTCTGATACCAAGTTTGTCAAGCCCCGAGCCTATACCCTGGGCGGGACCGGCACTCGAAGACCATTGTTGGCCCCAAGCGAACCCTTGGCCTGGCTTTCTTAACTCAGCGGAAACCTACTCAACAGAATAACTCAATGCCATGCAAAGACATAAACAACTTAAATGATACATATCTGGCCAAAAAGGCAACTCGAGTCTCAAAATAGAATATTATATGTATAT
>NW_006238968.1:2305905-2322871 GCF_000226075.1 Solanum tuberosum
ATCATGTCTCACAACCAACAATAATTCCAACAACAACAACAACTAACAACTTTAACAACAAAGCCAATCCTTTCTTGATAAGTAAAAGGGGCTAGGTGTGTGGGGGAAAGGATCACCCAACACTAAAAGCTCACATACCTTGGTAGGGATCACCCCCGACGAAATTCCACGATGATCTTGACGGAACTTGTTGATATCCTCGATTTCCTCTTCTTCTTCTCCTCTTCTTCTCTTCTTCTTCTCTTCTTCTTCTCTTCTTCTTCTCTTCTTCTTCTCTTCTTCTTCTCTTCTTCTTCTCTTCTTCTTCTCTTCTTCTTCTCTTCTTCTTCTCTTCTTCTTCTCTTCTTCTTCTCTTCTTCTTCTCTTCTTCTTCTCTTCTTCTTCTCTTCTTCTTCTCTTCTTCTTCTCTTCTTCTTCTCTTCTTCTTCTCTTCTTCTTCTCTTCTTCTTCTCTTCTTCTTCTCTTCTTCTTCTCTTCTTCTTCTCTCAAAACCCTCACTCTCACTTCTTTTAAAATGGTAGAACTGATCAAAATGATCAGCCTAACACATTTATATAACCAAAATAAAAGGCTAGGGAAAAGACCAAAATGCCCTTAATGATTCCCGGACGGAATTCCTTGTCAACTGCCCAACTTTCAAAGGGCATATCTCACTCATACGAACTCGGAATCGAGCAAACTCAGTGGCGTTGGAAAGATCGTTCCACGAACTTTGCAACCATAACTAGAAATCTACCTAACTCATCGTGAGCTAGAATTTATGGCTGTTCAAAGTTGGCCAAAAATTCACATTTTCCATACTTAGCCAAAATTTCCAAAACTTTAAAATTCTTTCCAAAAATGAAAATTTCCAATTCTAAGCCTCTTCAATTATTTCATATTGCCAGATGTTACAAGGGCTATGTATTTTAGTAAAATAGCGTAATACATAAGCATACACTCAAATTTCACCTCAATTGGCAAGGAAGCACTTCAACTTTGGTAGTGCACATCTAGACACTCCAACTCGTCTCTACTGCGTCTCATGGACACCCAATAGTGCTGACGTGACACATAAATTTGGAGGTGTCTAGATGATGACGGTGTAAGTTGGAGTGTTCAGCCTACACATGGGAGAAGAGTTGAGATGTCTAAATTTGCATATTCAAAGTTGGAGCGCTTACTTATCAGCTGAGGTCAAACTTGAATGTCTGGCTGTGTATTCTGCCATTTTAATTTATGGGACATTTGGATTTGGTATTAGTGTATCGTTATACTTTCCGTGACTACTCCATTTTGTTTTGTAGGTGACATTATCAGGTTTACTGAATTTTATTGATGGATTATGGTCGAGTTGTGGAGACGAAAGAATCATAATTTTCACAACAAATCACATAGAGAAACTCGACCCTGCATTGTTGCGACCTGGTAGAATGGACATGCACATTCACATGGCATATTGCACACCTTGTGGCTTCAAACTTCTTGCTACCAATTACTTAGGGATTAAAGATCATAAATTGTTCAAAGAAATTGAGGAATTGATTGACATAGCCAATGTGACACCAGCAGAAGTGGCAGAGCAATTGTTGAAGGAAGATGAAGTTGAGAATTCCCTTAAAGGGTTGATTAATTTTCTTTACAAAAAGATAAAAGAGAATGAAGAGGTTAAGGCTAAGAAAGTGGAAATAACACAAGTGGAATCTGATGATGAGAAGAAGGAAAATGTTGAAAATGAGATTAAAGAAAAAGAGGAAGAAATGGACTTACCAAATGGGGAAAGTAGTTAAATCCACATAAAAAAAAGTTTGTCTAATCCAATTTCACGCGGTGTAGCGCCTCATTTGATCTATATAAAATAAATAAAAAAAAATAATAATCTGGTAAAATTGTACAATATTATACGAGAACTATACTGTGAGAATCCCTATCACTTAATCATATGATTAGAAGATAGTTTATATAATTTTGTACGTATTAATTAATCTGAATTAAACGACTAAGTTGTATGTCCCCTTGAGAATATTACTTTATATTCGCACTATTTTATATAAATAAAATACGTACTAGTGTTATTATATACGTTTACTCAATTATAATAAATATTTTTACTTAAATGTCCTCTATCAGAAAGTTTCAAAATTTAACTATTAATACTCAAAAATCAGACTTGTAAACCCAAATAGTTTTCTCCACCGGCGGCGAATTCGTCATCAAACCGGCAGCACCAGCAAATTGATTATTGTCCGATTTGGCTCCGTTCAGCTAATTGATTTTCCGGCCGACTAATTTTGAGTGAGGTAATTTTCCCCTGATTTATATGATCTGTAAATTGAGTTACAGTGTTTTGACTCTGCATAATGATAGGCCTAACTTCAATCTCTTGTTTCGTTGTTCAACTATTTATTGTTCTATTTACCTACCTAACCTATCACCTTTTTGTGAGTTTCGTGCTTCAACTATCAGTCACTTTGTACTAAAATACTCATGGATGTTAAGTTAGCCTTCACGGGGAACAAGTTAATATTTGGTTATCTCAATATCAATGTGTGTTTTGATACAATTGTAGCCATGGTGAATTCTCCTTAAAATTGTTAATGTGGCCATTCCAAGGTAGAATATAATATAATATTAAAATGCTGACCAACAATACCCCACTCATTTTCATATTATAAAAACTCAGACCCCACTAATTAGTGGCGGGGCCACCTTTGAGTCAGGGGTTCATTCGAACCCCCTTTGGCGCAAAATTATATTATTTATATATGGTTAAAATAATTTTTTAGGTATATATAGTAGATGTCGAACTACCTTCGACTACTTTAATTTGTGTCTTTATTTTTTCAGATTTTGAACCCCCTTATTAAAATTCTGACTCCGTCACTACCTCACTTTGTGAAATTACATTGAATATGTCGTTATTTATAAAGACGTAACCAAACTTTAGACGGGTCAAAATATGACTGGTGATTAATTTTCTTCATTCAAACGCGTTAAATACTATATAGTATTTAATTACCTTAATTAACACCCCGATCTACACTTCAGAAAGACCCAATATTCAACTTAGAGTCAAGTCGGAGAAAAATAAATACTATATAGTATTTAATTGCTTATTTTCCAATAACCTATGTTCATGTTGACTTTGCATTTTTCCCTATATTACCTTTTATGAATTGGAAAAATAGGAACATGTCATGATGATAGTAGTAAAGTAAAAAAATTTCGTTAAGAGTGTTCTAAATTTACTAGAGCACATAAAAATAATACTCCTATTTAACCAATATATAAAATATTGGCGAAAGACGTAAACTATAAGGAAATTCTTGTGGGCATACATAGGAAAGTTTCAAAGTCTACATAGTCAATACCAACTACCACTATTGTTAGTCTTGGTGCAATTTTTTCCAATTTTCTTTGGCCAATTTCTCACTCTATTTTTTATTTCTTTTCTTCACATGATTTTGCTATAAATTTACCATTTTCCTCAATTGCAATTGCATCAATATATTGGTTCCTATTTTTTTTTCCACACATTTGGTGCATAACACTAACATTCACTAGCCAAAAGAACCCTTAAAAATATGTCATCTTCATCAGCAGAATCGAAAATGGCCTTGGCCAAGACTTTTCTATCGACAGTAGGCTCTGTTGCTGCGCCAGCCATGTTGGTTCGTTCGATATTCCATGACTACATTCCCCGGGAACTCCATGAATATCTCTTCTTTGGACTTAGAAACATTTTCACCAAGTTCTCAAATCAGCTAACGATGGTGATTGACGAATTTGATGGTCTTGTCAATAATGAAATTTATGAAGCTGCTCAGACCTATTTGGGCAGCAAGTTGTCACCTAACATCCATCGACTTAAAATCAGTAAGCCTGAGAAGGAGAAAAATTTCAACATTGCCATGGAACGTAATGAGGAGGTAATGTCTTGCACATATAAAATTGCATGTCATGTTACTTGTCATCTTAAAAGGTTTGGTCTAAACTTGAAGCCATTTGTTACTTGGACTCTTTAAAAAATATTGATGTGTGTGTCAGATCCTTCAAAAGTTTTTTTTTTTTTGAGGATCCAACACAAAAGTGACAACATTTTTTAGGGTCGGTTCCACCTAGACTAGAAGTAGTCTGATGTAGAGACTCTCCACATTAGACATATGTGATATGGAACATACTGAGGAGGTAAAGTCTTGCACATATATATAATGATAATTGCATGTCATATTATTTGTTATCATAAAGAGTTTGGTCTAAACTGGAAGCTATGTTGCCTAAACTCTTCAAAAATATTGACGGGTATGCATCAGATTCTTGAAAAGTTATGCAGAGGATCCAACACGGGTACAACAACATTTTTGAATGTCCGTGTCTGTCAGACATATGACTCTTTTTCCTAATAATCCACCATTGGAATAGTGAAATTAGTCGCCTTTCTTTAAAATTCATACGTCTTGATTTGAAGAACGATTGTATTCACGAGTTCAAGTAAGGTTCCACGTTTAATTTACCTTTATGATAATTTAACGTAATAGATCGTGTGAAGACGATGTTTTTTTTTAAAATCTCAAGGTTTTATTCCAACAGGTGACAGATGTTTATAATGGACAGACATTCAAGTGGATTTGGCTCTGTAGACAAACACAGTCTACAAACTTCTATAATTCCAGGGACATGAATTCCACTCTAAAATCTGAAATCAGGTCCTTTGAGCTGACATTTCACAAGAAAAACAAGGACCTTGTCCTTAATTCGTATTTGCCTCACATCATGAAAGAAGCAAAATTGCAAAAACACGTAAACAAGACGATCAAGATTCACACTGTGGATTGCGAGAGAATGTACAATTTACACGAAATGTGGAAGCCAGTGAATCTTAATCATCCAGCCACTTTTGAGACAATCGCGATGGAATCAGATCAAAAAGACATGATCTTGAAAGATTTGGAGAGATTCGTGAAGAGGAAAGATTATTATAGGAAAGTTGGCAAGGCATGGAAAAGAGGGTATTTGTTGTTTGGTCCTCCAGGGACCGGAAAATCTAGTTTGATTGCTGCAATGGCGAATTATTTGAACTTTGATATATATGATTTGGAGTTGACTTCGCTGAGGGGGAACATGGAGTTACGGAGGTTGTTGGTTGCCACAGCCAATAAGTCCATTTTGGTGGTGGAGGACATTGATTGTACCATTGAATTGCAAGATAACTTGGCTAACCGAGCTACTGTTCATTCAATTAATGGTTTTGGTATGAAAGAAACCAAGGTAAATTAGTCTTCTATTTTCCATTTCCTTACTATTCCTACAAGTTGTAGACACAATAAAAAGTTAGGGCTATGTATTTTAGTTAAATAGTGTAATACATAAGCATACACTCAAATTTCACCTCAATTGGCAAGGAAGCACTTCAACTTTGGTAGTGCACATCTAGACACTCCAACTCGTCTCTACTGCGTCTCATGGACACCCAATGCTGATGTGACACATAAATTTGGAGGTGTCTAGATGATGACGGTGTAAGTTGGAGTGTTCAGCCTACACATGGGAGAAGAGTTGAGGTGTCTAGATTTGCACATTCAAAGTTGGAGTGTTCAGCCTACACATGGGAGAAGAGTTGAGGTGTCTAGATTTGCATATTCAAAGTTGGAGTGTTCAACCTACACATCGGAGAAGAGGTGAGGTGTCTAGATTTGCATATTCAAAGTTGGAGCGTTTACTTATCAGCTGAGGTCAAACTTAAATGTCTGGTTGTGTATTCTGTCATTTTAATTTATGGGGTAGTATGACATTTGGATTTGGTATTAGTGTATCGTTATACTTTCCGTGACTACGCCATTTTGTTTTGTAGGTGACATTATCAGGTTTACTGAATTTTATTGATGGATTATGGTCGAGTTGTGGAGACGAAAGAATCATAATTTTCACGACAAATCACATAGAGAAACTCGACCCTGCATTGTTGCGACCTGGTAGAATGGACATGCACATTCACATGGCATATTGCACACCTTGTGGCTTCAAACTTCTTGCTGCCAATTACTTAGGGATTAAAGATCATAAATTGTTCAAAGAAATTGAGGAATTGATTGACATAGCCAATGTGACCCCAGCAGAAGTGGCAGAGCAATTGTTGAAGGAAGATGAAGTTGAGAATTCCCTTCAAGGGTTGATTAATTTTCTTTACAAAAAGATAAAAGAGAATGAAGAGGTTAAGGCTAAGAAAGTGGAATTAACACAAGTGGAATCTGTTGATGAGGAGGAGGAAAATGTTGAAAATGAGATTAAAGAAAAAGAGGAAGAAAAGGACTTACCAAATGGGGAAAGTACTTAAATCCACATAAAAAACAGTTTGTCTGATCCAATTTCACGCGGTGTAGCGCCTCATTTGATCTATATAAATAATAAAAAAATATATCTGGTAAATTGTACAATATTATACGAGAACTATGCTGTGAGAATCCCTATCACTTAATCATATGATTAGAAGATAGTTTATATAATTTTGTACGTATTAATTAATCTGAATTAAACGACTAAGTTGTATGTCCCCTTGAGAATATTACTTTATATTCGCACTATTTTATATAAATAAAATACGTACTAGTGTTATTATATACGTTTACTCAATTATAATAAATATTTTTACTTAAATGTCCTCTATCAGAAAGTTTCAAAATTTAACTATTGGTACTCAAAAATCAGACTGTAAACCCAAATAGTTTTCTCCACCGGCGGCGAATTCGTCATCAAACCGGCAGCACCAGCAAATTGATTAATGAAATGCACGGAATCGGCGGCATCCATTATTGTCCGATTTGGCCCCGTTCAGCTAATTGATTTTCCGGCCGACTAATTTTGAGTGAGGTAATTTTCCCCTAATTTATATGATCTGTAAATTGAGTTACAGTGCTTTGACTCTGCGTAATGATAGCCCTAACTTCAATCTCTTGTTTCTTTGTTCAACTATTTATTGTTCTATATACCTACCTAACCTATCACCTTTTTGTGAGTTTCGTGCTTCAACTATCAGTCAGTTTGTACTAAAATACTCATGGATGTTAAGTTAGCCTTCACGGGGAACAAGTTAATATTTGGTTATCTCAATATCGATGTGTGTTTTGATAAAAGGATGGATAGTTTAGATAAGTAAAGAGAACCATTGATGATTGAGGTGTGAAACTTACAAAAAAGTGATGGTTTAGGTGTTCTTTTTTTACCATTAACTCCACAAAAAAGGAATATTAGTAATCAAAGTTTGAAACTTTCTACAACAGAAGAGCAGAAATACAATCAACATATGAGAATAAAATAATTATCATTCTGTATTGAGGTTTTAGCGCTTGGTGTAAAAGACTTCAATCTGAAGTCATTTTTGAAGTGCTTAGATTGAGATATAGTTGATTCATTGATTTTCCTACTATTCAAAGCAACCGTTTTACCGCCCGGGATCTAAGCATTTGAAATCTATATAGTTTCCAAATCCAAATCAGTCCATTCACAACAGGTAAGAGTAATTTTTTTTTTTGATAACCAAGAAATCTGTCTGTGACCCGCCCTTTGAATCAATCACGGCCTTCTAAACTCGGTGGATAATGAGTCCGCCCCTCTACCCTTCTCCACTTAAATACTGGGCTTCGTTTTGCATGGTGTGGGGTTTGAACCTGTGACCTAAGTCACAATTCCTCCACCTTTTGCCACTCGAGCTAGGCTTTGGAGGCCGGGTAAGAGTAAATTTATATATCATTTATTAGAAAAAAAATAAGGATTAGTATATTAGAGAACTTCTTCCTTATGTTCTTTAATATGAGTTACCTCATGAGCTGGGAGGTTTTTAGAAACAGTCTCTCTATTCCTATGAGGTAGGGGCAAGGTCTGGGTACACTCTTCCCTGCCCACACCCCACCATATGGGAACTACACTGGGTATGTTATTTTTGTTGTTTTATATTAGAGAACGTGACAACTAACCACTCCAACTATTGGTATGGTTTCTGTTTTCTGATTATAGTTAAGTTGTTAAGGATGAGATTGTAGTTGATGAATTGGAACTTGCTAATTTCATTTTCTGGAATATACCAAACCATTGAAACTGCATTATTTGATTGGGAGAAATCTTCATATATTTCTCTTTCAATTTGAAGGAATCTCAAAAGTTAGAGACAAAACGGAGATGTTGCATGTTGATTAGCATTGGCATTGTGATCTGATGAGGTACATCAACTTATTCAGATCATTGCTTTTCCCTATTTTAGGACAAATTTATTATATAGCTTGTTTAGTCATCTCAGTCCGTGTGTTGTAAATAAAATGTAGGAAATCGTTGTAGAATTATTTTCTCCTATTCAAATTTTAAATGGACTGAGAGATCATTTTCTCATCTGAACTACGCATAAACCAAATACAATAATAGCAATACGAAATTCCAGCTAATTCTGTTTGTTCTTCAATCAATATAATAGTACTCTTAAGGGGGACATACTACTTGATCGTTTACATCAGATTAACGAATACAAAATTATATAAACCATCTTCTAATCATTGATTAAGTGATATGGATTCTTCCTCCTCATCTTAGATCCCATTTCCATTACTTTCTTTCTTCTCATCAACAGACTTCACTTGAGTTATTTCCACTTTCTTAGCCTTGTCCTCTTCCTTCTCTTTCATCTTTTTGTGAAGAAAATTAATCAACCCTTTAAGTGAATCTCCAACTTCATGTTCCTTCAACAACTGCTCTGCTACTTCTGCTGGTGTCACATTGGCTATGTCAATCAATTCCTCAATTTCTTTGAAAAATTTATGATCTTTAATCCCCAAGTAATTGGCAGCAAGAAGTTTGAAGCCACACGGTGTGCAATATGCCATGTGAATGTGCACGTCCATTCTGCCAGGTCGTCGCAGCAGTACAGGGTCGAGTTTTTCTATGTGATTAGTTGTAAAAATTATGATTCTTTCATTTCCATAGCTCGTCAATAAAATTTAGTAAACCTGACAAGGTGATCTGCAATAAAAAAAATATATTAGTAAAGGTGAAGTATTACACACAACACACTACACTAATACCAAATCCAAATATTCCCGATAATTGACACTTAATTTATTCAAGAATATCACAAATTAATGGAGGGTGAAATTATTGTGGTTCCATGTCAGTAGAATTTGTAAAAAAATATCGACTAATCCGTAGGCAAGGATGCATTAGAACAATTGTTCAGAACCCCTTCATACTCTTGTCATGTCGAAATACTGCACAAAAAGAGGAATAGTAAAGATAGGAAACAGAAAATATAAGACTAATTTACTGTGCTTTCGGACTGATGAAAATCATTTGAACGAACATACATAGCTCGATTAATCAAATTAGCTTTCAAGTTAATGGTACAATCAATGTCCTCAATCACCAAAATTGACTTATTGGTTGTGGCAACCAACAACTTCCTTAAATCTGAATTCCTCGTCACTGCAGTCAACTCCAAATCATATAAATCGACGTTTAAATAATTCGCTATTGCAGCTATCAAACTAGATTTCCCCGTCCCGGAGGACCAAACAACAAATACCCTCTTTTCCATGCCTTCCCTACTTTCCTGTAATACTCTTTCCTCGTCATGAATCTCTCCAAATCCTTCAAGATCATGTCTTTCTGGTCATTGTCTCAAAAGTGGTGGGATAATTAAAATTCACCGACTTCCACATGTTATGTAAACAAATCATCTTTCCTTGTTTTTCTTGTGAAATGTTAACTCAAAGGATCTTATTACAAATTTCTAAGCCGAATCCATGTCTCTGGGGTTGTAGAAGTGTTTAGACTCTACTTGTCTACAGAGCCAAATCCACTTGAATGACTGTCCATTATAAACATCTATCACCTGCTGGAATAAAACCTTAAGATTAGAAAATAGCATCATCTTCAAAAGATTTATTATGTTAAATTATTACGAAGGCAAATTAAATGTGGAAGCTTACCTGAGTACCCATGCATATAGAACAATTTTTCAAATCAAGACGTGAATTTTAAGGGAAGTGATATTCACTTTTCTAATGGTGGACGGTTAGAAAAAATTTCATATGTCTAATCTGGAGACCATAACCCTATTTATAATTACAAATAGTTTGTTTGTTTCTATTTTGTTTGGTTTATCATTAAATTAGAAGTTGTATCAGCATATCTACACATAAAAACACATACTTTATGATTTTTCTTACGAACACTTAACTTTTTGCATTAAGTTGACTACCTAATTACTTGTATTCTATGTTGCTCGGACCCTAAAAATTGTGGTTATATACGTGTCAGATTCTCCAAAAGTGCATAGCATTAGAAGGATCCAATATTTTCACTCGACAATCACTACAAAAAAACTGAAATTTGCTACAAATTTTATTGCTTATTCGTTGCTAAATAGCTCATAGCTAACACAAGTTTTGGATAATCTGTGGTGACATATATTGTTGTTAAGCTACAAAATTTGTCCACCACTAATCCATATATTCTTAGTAGTAAGTATCTTTTTAGAGTCCAAGCAACATAACTTTTAGTTTGATCTAAAACTTTTATTATAACAAATAATATAACATGCAATTATCATTATTTTTTTATTTTTTTTTTGATAACCGAGAAATCCGTCTGTGACCCGCCCTTTGGACCAATCACAGCCTTCCAAACTCGGTGGATAATGGGCCCGCCCCTCTACCCTTCTCCACTTAAATACCGGGCTTCGCTTTGCATGGTGTGGGGCTTGAACCTGCGACCTAAGTCACAGATCCTCCACCTTTTGCCACTTGAGCTAGGCCTTGGGGGCGCAATTATCATTATATATATAGATGTGTGTTTGTGTGTGCAAATAATTACCTCCTCATTACGTTCCATGGCGATGTTAAAAATTTTCTCCTTCTCGGTCTTACTGATTTTAAGTCTATGGATTTGAGGGGACAACTTGTTGGCCAAATAAGTCGCTGCAGCTTCATAAATTTTGTTGTTGACGAGGCCATCAAATTCGTCAATCACCATCGTTAGCTGATTTGAGAACTTGGTGAACATGTTTTTGAGTCCAAAGAAGAGATATGCATGCAGTTCCTTGGGGATGTAGTTGTGGATTATCGTATGAACCAACATGACTGTTGCAGCAACTGAGCCTACTCTCGATAAATCTGTCTTGGCAAGGGTTATTTTCGATTCTGCTGATGAAGAGGGCATGCTTCTTAAGGGCTTTTTGGCTAGTGGGTGTGTAACAAGTAAATTTTTATTCCTGAAAATGTAATAATCAAGACAAAAAAATAGCGACAAATATTTAATATTTGATTTCAATAATGTGCGTGGATCACAATCTTTATGAAATCTTAAATATAAAGACGTAATCCTTTTATTGTTATCATCATGACCAGTATTTTGGATGGCGAAAGACGCTAAAAGGCGACAAGAGTCTGCCTCGCCACAAGGCGAGGCGAGCGGCGAGGTGCTCGCCTTTTTAAAGTGCGGCACCATTTAATACTAAAAAATTAAAATATTTAATTGCATATGTGAATAATCAAAATCTCAATAACAATAACATATTAGCAAATATGTCAATTCAAAAACTGAAAATAGATAACACATACTAAAATAGAACTTGAATGAGAAAAAAACATAACAAAAGTCAAAACAAAGGTAGAAGTGATTTTAAAGTCTAAAGAAGAAGGAAAAAGAAATAGAGGACGAAGAAATATGAAGATGAAAAGAAGAAATATGTATTGGTTAGACTTTGGAGTCGCCGGAAAAGTCTGGCTAGTCACCGGAGGAGTCTGGTCGAAAACCCTAAAATTACCTTTTAACTTTTGAAATCCTAAATTGTTCGCCTTTTTTTAGGAAAATACAAATGGTGACACCTTTCTCGCCTCTTGCCTCTCGCCTTTTGTCATCATGGCATCGCATTTTGAAGATCGCCTCGCCACAAAGCTAAAAGGATTTTGAAGATCGCCTCGCCTCTCGCCATTGGTGACGAGGCGATCGCCTTTCACAACACTGATCACGACCATCAACTCAAGGTTTTTGCTTGTTCTTGAGTTGATGAATCATTTGTTATTTAAAATTTTGTAAGAATATAGAGCTAGACTTTGATCACACATATGGAGTTATAGAAACTTATGGATCACCATCAGAGATGAAGAACTTGTAGATCGCCTCTAGAGAGATGTATGTAGTTCTCTCCTCTTCTTTAGATGATCTGCTGGTTACGGATGCCTTCTCCCAATTCTTTTGAGTGTCTCCCTTGAGAGGTATGTAACACCCCTATTTATAGTTGTAGAAGGTAGACTATTTAAGTGTAGCTTAACTCTCTTGCTTGATTTTGATTGGCTCATTTGATGAGGTCACATTTAATTGGCCAAGACATGTCAATTTAGAACATTTGTTTGCCTTTGATTGGTGTTTAATATGACTAGGAGTGCCACATCATTTTAATACGTGACATCATTTTATTTGTCCTTTATTTGACTTGATGCGTCATGTCATTTGACATGTGGCATGGGCCTTGGCGTAATTGAGCGGGCTCATTATTTGAAGACCAACTCAATGGACTAGCTCATGTGAAATTGGACTCCGCTTTAAATCCAAATCTTGGAATTAAAAAAATTTAATCTTGATTTGGGTTTGATATTTATTGAATTTATGAATGTATCTAAATTTAATCTAGATTTATTTCCATAAAAGTCTACTAATTCTTCAAGATTTTGCTCTAGTGTTATGCCTAGAGCAAGAGTGAACTTGTAGAAAGCAAGAGTGACTTGCAGAAACTGACATCCTTGACTCATTGGTTTAGATTAGTTTTAAGCTAGAAGAGGTCTTGGGTTCAATACTACTCGACCATAATTTTTTTTTATGAGTATATTGTATTTTTCAAAACAAAGCTTAGTTTGAGGTTTGAACCCCCGACTTCAAACACCAAAAGCAGACGGTGAACCAACATGCAATTAGTTTATTCGTATCAAGTAACATCATTTTGTTTTACATATAGCTTTATACATAGTATTAATATATATATATATATTTTGTAAATTTTTCGACGAAGCGTGTCGCTTGACACCCCTTCGCTAAACGTAAGTCTGCCTTGTTGAGCTCCTCTATTCTTCATATTTGCAAAGAAATAAGCAGAATTAGAATCCTCTAATTGGAGCCACCGGACTCTAGATTTCAGCCTATTTATGCTCTCCTCAATCATGCTCCATTTTTCTAGTTTCAATTTCAATGACTTTTCCTGCTCAAACAATATAGGGTCGTGCCTATGATCCCTCATTTGTTCTTGATGATCAGTTAGATCTTTCCTGCATTGGACTACCTTCTTATCTGCTTGAAGGAGTTCAATAGGGGAAATAAGGTGAGTTTCATAGCAATATTGGAACACAAGGTGAAAGAGAATAAAGTCAGCAATGCTATAAAGAAGATTGCCCAAGGATGGGAATGGCAAGCAAACGAAGCTCAAAGTACTAGAAATAAAATTTGGATTTTGTGGAATCTCCAACTATAGTGGAGTACACTATGCTTATATGAAAGTACCCTTCAGGGTGGCCTAGTGGTTTGGGCTTGGGACTTCTATGTTGGAGGTCTCAAGTTCGAAACCCCTTGCCAGCGTAAGTAAGGGATTTGCCTTCTGGTCGAGCTCGTCGCACTGGGTTGCCTAGTGCGGGTTACCTCTCCTATGTTGTTTGCGAGCAATTGCATAGTAGCGGAGGTTTTACCCTGTGCGCACCCAAAGGGTAGCTGTCCCTTATTTAAGGAAAGTTTCAAAGTCATAGTCAATACCAACTATTACTATTAATGTTAGTCTTAGTACAATTTTTCCTATCTACTTTGGACAATTTCTCACTTTATTTGTTTTTCTTTCTTCACATGATTTTACTATAAATTTATCATTTTCCTCAATGGAAATTGCATCAATATATAGGTTACTATTTTTATTTACACATTTGGTGCATAACACTAATATCCACTAGCCAAAAAACCCTTAAAAATTATGTCCTCTTCATCAGCAGAATCGAAAATGGCCTTGGCCAAGATTGTTTTATCAACAGTAGGCTCTATTGTTGTGACAACCATATTGGTTCATTCGATAATCCACGACTACAACCCCTTGGAACTCCATGAATATCTCTTCTTTGGATTCAAAAACATGTTCACTAAGTTCTCGAATCAGCTAACGATGGTGATTGCCGAATTTGATGGCCTTGTCAACAACGAAATTTATGAAGCTGCTGAAATTTATTTGGGCAACAAGTTATCACCTAACATCCATTGACTTAAAATTAGTAAGCTTGAGAAGGAGAAGAATTTCAACATCGCCATGGAATGTAATGAAGAGGTAATGTCTTGCACACACAGACACACATCTATGTATATATATAATGATAGTTGCATGTTATGGTATTTGTTATCATAAAATATTTTATACTAAACTAAAAATTATGTTGCTTGGACTCTTAAAAGATATTTACTACTAAGAATACATGGATTAGTAGTGGAATTTTTTTGTAGCTAAACAACAATATCCGTCACTACATATTATCAAAAAATTGTGCTAGATATGAGCTATTTAGCAACAAATTTCATAGCAAATTTCAGTTTTTTTTGTAATGATTGTCGAGTTTATGTTGGTCCTTTCTAAAGCAATGAACTTTTGAAGAATCTGACACATGTATGACGACCACATTTTTTAGGGTCCGAGCAACATAGAATCGAAATAGTCAGGCGGTCAACTTAATGCTTAAAGTTAAATGTTCGTAAGAAGCATCATAAAATATGTGTTTTTATGTATAGATATGCAGATACAACTAATTTAACGATAAACAAACAAATTAGAAACAAACAAACTATGTGTAATTATAAATAGGGTTATGGTCTCCAAATCAGACATATGACTTGTTTCTAATAGTCAAACATTAGAAAAGTGAATTAAATCCTGGATTGTTTCTTGAATTTATGAATTTATCTAAATTTAATTCCATAAACTCCTAATTCTACTAATGCTTCAAGATTTTGCTTGAGTGTTATGTGTGATAAAATAGTAACCAGTATATTGATTCTTGAATTATTTTATTTTTTTTCCGATCTACAAGAAGGTAAGGGGAAATAGGTGCAATGGCAATTGAGGAAAATGCAAAATTTGTTGGAAAATCATTTGGAATAGTAGAACAGAGGGAATAATTTATATACAGATAAACTAGCTGTTTGAGGTCATGCTTGCATAGCTTAGAAACTAACATCACATACAGAGTCTGCGAGAAAAAGTTTATAAGAGCGTGAAGAATCTGTAAATAAAATGATTTATATTCTTATCTGCAACACTCATAAACCAAATACAGTAATAGCAATACGAAATTCCAGCTAATTCTGTTTGTTCATCAATCAATATAATAGTACTCTTAAGGGGGGCATACTACTTGATCGTTAACGATTACAAAATTATATAAACTAATCTTCTAATCATTGATTAAGTGATATGGATTATTACTAGTTTTCTTTAATCCCATTTCCATTACTTTCTTTCTTCTCATCAACTGACTCCATTTGAGTTATTTCCATGGCCTCTTCTTCTCTTTCATCTTTTTGTGAAGAAAATTAATCAACCCTTTAAGTGAATCTTCGACTTCATGTTCCTTCAACAACTGCTCTGCCACTTCTGCTGGTGTCACATTGGCTATGTCAATCAATTCCTCAATTTCATTGAAAAATTTATGATCTTTAATCCCCAAGTAATTTGCAGCAAGAAGTTTGAAGCCACAAGGTGTGCAATATGCCATGTGAATGTGCACATCCATTCTGCCAGGTCGCAGCAGTGCAGGGTCAAGTTTTTCTATGTGATTTGTTGTGAAAATTATGATTCTTTCATCTCCACAGCTCAACCATAGCCCGTCAATAAAATTTAGTAAACTTGACAAGGTGATCTGCAATAAAAATAAATATATTAGTAAGGTAAAGTATTACACACAACACAATACACTAATACCAAATCCAAATTTTCCCAATAATTGACAATTTATTCATGAAAATCACAAATTAATGGAGGGTGAAATTATTGTAGTTAGTAGAATTTGTAAAAATATATCGACTAATCCGTAGGCAAGGACGCATTATAACAATTGTTCAAAACCCCTTCACGCTCTTGTCATGTCGAAATACTGCACAAAAATAGGCCAACATATCCTATCCAATTTATGGTAATTAATCAGTTATCCTAAAAACTGTAATAGCAGGAGCAAAACCCCATTATCTTTCACTTGACCTGTCACGCCCCGAGCCTACACCTCGGACGTGGCTGGCACTCGAAACCATTGCTGGCCCTAAGTGAACCCTTGGCCTGACTTACTTACTAAGCGGAAGACTCTAAGCATTATTACAATGATCAAATGCACTTACTCAATGGTTTAATAAAATAACTTTAAATGTTTAAAAGTCAACATTCAACTTGGCCAAAATGGCAACTCAAGTCTTAACATATGAAATGATAATGTAAAGACAACTGAACTACTAACTGTCTGTGAAGCCTCTAAAACAAAGAGGGATGTCGGGACAAGACCCCCGATCATCTTAACAATGAAATACTGAAAGCAAATGATAAAAAGAGTCCTCCAGAATGCAAGGAGGCTCACCAACTGACTCTGAGTGCTCAACTGGATCAACGAAGCGCTGTATATTGATCCTGGTTACCTGCGTCTGCATCACAATAAGATGCAGGCCAACTGGCATCACTACATTGAATGTACGAGTATACGAGTTGGAATGCTAAACGTAACTTAAGCTTGAAAAGAATCTGAAAGAAACACTTACCTTGGCCTTACTCAACTCCTGAATAACTTAACTCAATATAAAGCAATAAAACACATGCAATATATAGAAAGCCTTTAAAACAGTAGAAAACAACTTAGTTCGTTAAACAAAAAGCAATAACAAACTCAATTTTACTCATACAATAAAGTAATATAGTTTATGTGGGAGATTCTCTAACCGACAACCA
>NW_006238968.1:2323218-2329098 GCF_000226075.1 Solanum tuberosum
TCTTAACTTTCCTTGAATTGAATTATGGATTCAAGGTTCATGATCTCATGTTTATGGATGATTTCATGATGTTTAGATGTACCTTAGAGTGTTGGAATTGACTAGAAAAGATAGGTACATTGCTAAGGAACAAGTACGAAAAGATGGGGGGACGAATGGGGAGAACTGGCGTCCCTGGTGCTCTGAGAGGTGCGGGGAGCCAGCCCTCAAAATTCAGAGACGGGTCTGGGGCGCGCTGGCTGCCACGGAGCCCAAGGGTGAAAATTAAGAAACCCTTTTGGGGGGCGCTGGCTGGCGCGACGCCCCACCCTTTTCCCTAGGTGTTTGACGACTTTTCTTGCTCGTTTTTCATCTCTAAACCCTCTAAACTTCAATGGTTCTTTCCTCAAACATTTAGAATCGACAAAACCATCCAAATACATCAGATTATACTTGAAATCACAACTAATTACATGAATTGGGATCAAACAACTCCTCAACAATTTCAACGAATCAAGAATTCAAAGGAGCTTCAACAAATCCATCAAGAATTCAATTTCTAAACTTTCAAAGACTTGATTCGCTGAAATAAAACATGATTTGGTGCATGGGTGAACTGACTCAACGCTATGTGATCTCACATACCTCGTAGGGATCACCCCTTGACGAAATCCACAAGCTAAACTCGAACGTTCTTGACGATTTCTTGATTTCTCTTCTCCTTTTTCCTCTTTTCTCTTTTCTCCAAGCCCTAGCGTGAACTTCAACTTTTCTAAACTGACTAAAATCTTACTTTACCCCAATTAAAATCCTAAAAACGAATTAAAACAATTGGGTAAGGAAAATACTAAATTATCCTTCCGAAATCCGGATTGGACTTTCCTTATTCGAACAACCCAACTTCCAAAAAGCATATCTCACTCATACGAACTCGGAATCACGCAAACTCGGCGGCGTTGGAAAGATTATTCCAAGAGCTTTCCTACCATATTTGGAAGTATACCTAACTCATCCTGATCTAGGAGTTATGTCCGTTTGAAGTTGACCAATACTCAACTTATTCTAACTTAACAAAATTTCCAAATTTTCATTCTTTCCAAAAATGACTATTTCCGATTATTAACTCCTTCCTAGTTATTTCAATTTGCAAGATTTTACATGACCGATCCCCTGACTACAGATTTCACACTACCCCATCAACTAAAATACATAGCCCCAACTTTTTCTATTTAATCATTTGGTATAAATCTGAGTTTGTACCTAGTAGGAATAGTAAAGATAGGAAATAGAAAATAAAAGACTAATTTACCGTGCTTTCTGACTGATGAAAATCATTTGAACAAACATACATAGCTCGATTAACCAAATTAGCTTTCAAGTCAATGGTACAATCAATGTCCTCAATCACCAAAATTGACTTATTGGTTGTGGTAACCAACAACTTCCTTAAATCTGAATTCCTCGTCACTGCAGTCAACTCCAAATCATATATATCGAAGTTTAAATAATTCGGTATTGCAGCAATCAAACTAGATTTCCCAGTCCCCGGAGGACCAAATTACAAGTACCCTATTTTCCATGCCTTCCCTACTTTCCTGTAATACTCTTTCCTCGTCATGACCCTCTCCAAATCCTTCAAGATCATGTCTTTCTGGTCTGATTCCATTGCGATTGTCTCAAAAGTGGCAGCATGATCAAAATTCGCCGGCTTCCACATGTCACGTAAACTGTGAGTTTTAGGCTAAATTCATCCCTCAAGTATAACCCAAACTTAGGGTACATCCTTATAGTATAATTGTGAACCAAATACATCCTTTAACTATCTCAAAACACGCATAAACATCCTTTATGTTAACTACTGTTAAAAAACTAACAGAAACAATTACATGTGCCAAGTACATGACATCCACCAAATCACATAGACTATACTACTGATTTCCTCCCAAATTTTGATCGTTTTCAATATTCAGCAGGGCTTTTGTCTTCTAGAAACAAAACTTCCTGTTCTTCTGAACTTAAGCAACCGTACAAGTTCTTTTTCAACATAAGAATTGAAGCTGGGCAAAAGAAATAGCCATTGAAAAAGATTTGATTTTACCAATATTGTACTATTTTTGTTATTTCTCAAACTAAATATCTTTTTCACTTTCAAAATCATCAGATTTTGTAGGTTGAAAAACAAGAAACAATACGTAGGAACAGAGATTCCGAATTTTCTTTATCATTGCATTGAAGTTTCTATGGATGACACTTTTAATTAAAAGCACCTTATCGACCACTGAGAAATCATGTTTCTAGCGGCACCTCGCACAACTAAGAAAAAATCTATCTTCAGGCCAACATGCTTGGTGTATTTTCTCTCCAAATTGTTTCTCAAGAGCTCTCCCGAATTGCCAACGACTGTGCATCTTCTAAATTATCGCTGCTATTAGTTTTTTTCGAAAATTTGAGTGCAATGATCAGTTATATGAGTAGTCGATTCCAACCCTCGGTTAGCAAAGCGTTGCTGAAGGTTAGATTGGAAGTGGGACAGTTGGAGCAGATCATTTTTCTGCACAAAAGCATGAAAGAAGAGTCTCAACTTATTGTGCGTTATTGTTCATGAAGATTAAAAATCAATCTACAGTATATGGAGATTTTGGGGAAGTCACGTTCTTAGCACATGTATTTGTTTCTATTAGTTTTTAAACCGTAGTTAACAGAAAGGAGGTTTTATGCAAGTTTTAGAATAACTAACGGATGTTTTTTGTTCACAATTATATCATGAGGATGTACTCTAAGTTTAGGTTATACTTGAGGGATGATTTTAGCCTAAAACTCTGTAAACTGTACATTCTTTCGTAACCCACAGTATGAATCTTGATCGTCTTGTTTTTGTGTTTTTGCAATATTGAGATGTATGGCAAGTAAGAATTAAGGACAAGGTCCTTGCTTTTCTTATGAAATGTCAGCTCAAAGGGCCTTATTACAGATTTCTCAGCGGAATCCATGTCTTTGGGGTTGTAGAAGTGTTTAGACTCTATTTGTCTGCAGAGCCAAATCCACTTGAATGTCTGTCAATTATAAACATCTATCACCTGTTGGAATAAAACCGCAAGATTAAAAAAAACATCATCTTAACAAGATCTATTATGTTAAATTATTACGAAGGTAAATTAAATGCGTAAACTTATCTGAGCACTCATGAATATAAAACAATTTTTCAAATCAAGACTTAAATTTTAAGAAAAGTGATTTTCACTTTTCTAATGATGGACTGTTAGAAAAATATCATTGGTCTGATATGGAGACCATAACCCTATTTATAATTACACATAGTTTGTTTGTTTCTAATTTATCTTGCTTATCATTAAATTAAATGTTGTATCAACATATGTTTGCTATGGAAACCACAATCCTATTTATAATTGCACTTAGTTTGGTTGTTTCTAATTTGTCTGTTTTATCATTAAATTTGAAGTTGTATCAGTATATCTACACATAATAACACATATTTTATTATGCTTCTTATTTTCACATTTAACTTTAAGCATTAAGTTGACTGTTTGACTAATTCTATTTTATGTTGCTCGGACCCTAAAAAATGTGGTCATACACGTGTCAGATTCTTCAAAAGTGCATAGCTTCGACATACACCTGACAATCACTACAAAAACAACTAAAATTTGCTGGAAATTTTATTGCTAAATAGCTCATAGCTAACACAATACTTTTTATAATATGTAGTTACAAATATTTTTGTTCACACTCTTGTCATGTCGAAATACTGCACAAAAAGAGGAATAGGAAAGATAGGAAACAGAAAATATGACTAATTTACCGTGCTTTCTGTCTGATGAAAATCATCTGAACTAACATAAATAGCTCGATTAAGCAAATTAGCTTGCAAGTTAATGGTACAATCAATGTCCTCAATCACCAAAATTGACTCATTGATTGTGGCAACCAACAACTTCCTTAAATCTGAATTCCTCATCAATGCAGTCAACTCCAAATCATATATATCGAAGGTCAAATAATTCGCCATTGCAGCAATCAAACTAGATTTCCCAGTCCCCAGAGGACCAAACAACAAATACCCTCTTTTCCATGCCTTCCCTACTTTTCTGTAATACTTTTTCCTCGTCATGAATCTCTCCAAATCCTTCAAAATCATGTGTTTCTGGTCTGATTCCATCGGGATTGTCTCAAAAGTGGTGGGATGATCAAAATTCACCGGCTTCCACATGTCATGTAAATTGTACATCTCTTCGTGACCCACAGTATGAATCTTGATCATTTTGTTTTTGTGTTTTTGCAATATTGCTTCTTCCATGATGTATGGCAAGTAAGAATTAAGGACAAGGTCCTTTTTTTTCTTGTGAAATGTCAACTCAAATAGAACAATTTTTCAAATCAAGACGTGAATTTTAAGGGATGTGCTATTCACTTTTCTAATGGTGGACTATTAGAAAATTTTTTACATGTCTAATCTGGAGACCATAACCCTATTTATAATTACACATAGTTTGTTTGTCTCTATTTTGTTTGGTTTATCATTAAATTAGAAGTTGTATCAGCATATCTACACATAAAAACACATACTTTATGATTTTTCTTACGAACATTTAACTTTTTGCATTAAGTTGACTACCGGACTACTTGTATTCTATGTTGCTCGGACCCTAAAAAATGTGGTTATACACGTGTCAGATTCTCCAAAAGTGCATAGCATTAGAAGGATCCGATATTTTCACTCGACAATCACTACAAAAAACTGAAATTTGCTACAAATTTTATTGCTAAATGTAAGATCCCCGTAGTTTTTTTCTCTAATCGTGCATAATATATGTGGCGTAGTATGGCATGGTTATATGAGGTGTATATGACTTTGTATCATACATTGGAGATTAAGATTGCAAGTAGGTGGCAATATCAAGGAACTAAACTAAAGTTTTAGGTCAAAGGAACCCCTCAAACAAAGTTCATGAGAAAAGAAATGGCTCGGGTAGAACTTCGCCCATTTGAAAGGTTTAAATTATCCCATACCTTGTGGATAAGATTATAAGTGTACAACATGCTAAGAATAGTGTGTTATGAGGTATTATAATAGCACAAGGGTCGTATGTTAAGTTTGGAAGTCAAGAAAATTAGTGAAACTAAAGTCGGCAAAAGTTATCGAAGTTTCTCTAATAATATTTTCTTAACTTTGGGTCAAATGTCTTGGATGTTTTCTCCCAATATACAAAGAGTTAGAAGGCCTATCACCCATTAAATCGAACTCTAATAATATTTTCTTAACTTTGGGTCAAATGTCTTGGATGTTTTCTCCCAATATACAAAGAGTTATAAGGCCTATAACCCATTAAATTAAAGGCCTACGAGTCTAGTTTGTAACTCACAAAACCCCGTATCTAACCGACATCGGAGTAAAAGGTTATGAGGGTTTTACTACGGACTGTCGGGATCGGATCCGGGTTGGGTTAAAAATGTGGTATGTCGGCTTACTCAACGTTTTAAGCCATGAAAACATTTCATTTTACTTCCAAACCAGAAATAAAGCTTAAGAGAAGGTTCCTATGGAGTACTTTCATGATGAAGGTAAGTTTTCGACGATTTCTACCATTAAAGATTGCCCCCGTGCCTAGAAACGTGATCTTTACTCGTGGTAATCGTTTTCCCCTTCTATTAACTGCGTTTGGAGCAAGGTTTTGGAGATATAAATTTGTAGTTATTGGAGTTTCTTCAAGGTTTACACTTGGTTAACTAAGATAATCATCTCGGGACTCTTTTAGGATTTTTTTTATGAATTTCTACGGACGTTTCGACAAGTTGGGGCAATATGGCAAATATGCCGATTTAAGATTAATTATGAACTATTTATAGGTGCGTACTAGTTGTGTATATATAGTGTTTGCGAAG
>NW_006238968.1:2329929-2336156 GCF_000226075.1 Solanum tuberosum
TATGATTATACGAGCATGGTATGCATATTTAAGTAGTAGGGGGCTAAAGGTCAGCCATGGAGATTATTTGGGTTTCAGTTTCAGGTGGTATCTCTATTATCCTTTTACAGTAAATGTTTACGATTTTACTTTTCGCTTTACATACCAGTACATTTTTATTCGTACTGACGTCCCTTTGCCTGGGGACGATGCTTTTTGTTTTGTGCGAGCAGGTACAGGTAGGGACTCTTCGACCCACCCGCTAGGATTCAAGTTCAGCTGTGAGTTGGTAAGCTCCATCTTATCCTGGGGCTATCACAGGATGCTTACTTTTGTTGTACAGTCTGGGTTTTCTTTTTGTATGTTTCAACCTCCAGCCAATAGTCTTGGCATGCATATATAGATGTGTGTGTAAGTAGGTATGTTTTCGGTTGTGGCCTCGTCGACTAGATAGTACATCTTTATCTATTTTTATGGTTTGTCTACCATTGTTTGTATGGTTATTCTCTTTCAGGTCATGACCTCTGGGTCCAGGCTTCACTTTTTAGAGGTTGTGTTGCCCAATATTTTTGCCTCACAAGTTTGGTTTAGTTAGTATGTTTCAATGGGTAACTCGATGTTTTAGGGTATCGAGTGCCAGTTACGCCCTTATTTCGGGGCGTGACACTAAATAGATCATAGCTAACACAATATTTTTTATAATCTGTAGTGACAGATATTTTTGTTTACCCACAAATTAGTCCACTCTAGTCTATGTATTCTTAGTTGTAAATATCTTTCAAGAGTCCAAGCAATACAACTTTTAGTTTGGTCTAAAACTTTTATGATAACAAATACCATAACACGCAATATCATTATATATATAGATTTATATAGATGTGTGTGCACGCAAAACATTACCTCCTCATTATGTTCCATGGCGATGTTGAAATTTTCTCTTTCTCAGTCTTACTGATTTTAAGTTTACGGATGTGAGGGGACAACTTGTTTGCCAAATAGATTGTTGCAGCTTCATAAATTTTGTTGTTGACCAGGCCATCAAATTCGTCGACCACCATCGTTAGTTGTTTTGAGAACTTGGTGAACATGTTTTTGATTCCAAAGAATAGATATGCATGGAGTTCCCTAGGAATGTAGTTGTGGATTATCGTATGAACCAACATGACTGATGCAACAATTGAGCCTACTCTCGATAAAACCCTCTTGGCTAGGGCCATTTTAAATTTTGCTGATGAAGAGGACATGTTTCTTAAGGGCTTATTTTTTGTTCCTGATAAACGAATAATCAACACAAGAAAATAGGGACAAGTATTTAATATTTGATTCCAATAATGTGCGGGGATTACAATGCTTCTGAAATCTTATATAGAAAGGCGTAATCCTCTAATTCTTATCATCACGACCATCAACTAATGGTCTTTGCTTGTTCTTGAGTTGATGAATCATTTGTTATTGAAATTTTAGCACAAATATGGAGCTAGGGTTTGATCACACATATGAAGGTATAGAAACTTACAGCTCACCACCAGAGATGAAGAACTTGCAGATCGCCACTAGAGTATGTAGTTCTCTCTTATTCTTCGGATGATCTTGCAGATGCTTTCTCTCCAATTCCTTGAATGTCCCCCTTGAGAGGTATGTAACTCCCCTATTTATAGTTGTTGAAGGTAGACAATTTAAGTGTAGATGATCTTACTTGATTTTGATTGGCTCATTTGATAAGGTCACATTTACTTGGCCAAGACATGTCAGTTGGAACATTTGTCTGCATTTGATTGGTGTTTAATATGACTAGGAGTGCCACATCATTTGAATACGTGACATCATTTTATTTGTTATTTTATTTGACTTGGTGCGTCATATCATTTGACACGTTGAATGGACCTTGGGCTAATTGAGCGGGATCATTATTTGAAGACCAACTCAATGGACTAGCTCACGTGAAATTGAACTTTTCTTTAAATCCATATCTTGGAATTAAATAATTTGATCTTAATTTGGGTATGATATTCTTGAATTTATGAATCTATCTAAATTTAATTCCATAAACTTGTAAGTCTACTAATGTTTCAAAATTTTGCTTTAATGTTATGTGCCTAACGTGTGATAAAATAGTAACCAATATCTTGATTCTCGAATTATCTTTTTTCCCGATCTACAAGAAGGTAAGGGGAAATAGGGAGTTCACAACAAGAGGGGTGGACTACGAAGATCTAACCACCACTTTGTAAAACTTACATTTTAAATTTAGGTGATATCTTCTTATCACACAATACTTTAGCGGCAAGCCTTCATTTCATCCATGACGCCCCAATGTGATGTATGACATCATCCTCGATGTCCCCACTATTCAAGAGTACAGACCCAAGATACTTACAACTCCCTCTTGGAAATAGTCTGTGTGGCAAGATTCACTTCCATGTCCCCAACACTGGATTTGCACTCCATTTTAGTCCTGCTTAACTTGAACCCTTTGGACTCTAAAGTATGTCTCCAAATCTTCAACCTAGCATTAACTTTGTCACGTGTCTTATCAATGAACAATATGTCGTCTGCAAATAACATATATCAAGGAACCTCCTCGTGAATAGACCATGTCAACTCATCCATCACCAAAGCAAATAGAAAAGGGTTAAAGAATTGATCCCAAATGTAGCCCCATCTCAACTAGGAAGTTCTCAGATTCTCCTTTCACCGTTCTAACCTGAGCCTTAGCTCCATCATTCATGTCATTTATCGCCTTAATATATACCATCAGGGCACCTTAGCCTCGAAACACCTCCAGAGAACATCCCTTGGGACTTTGTCATAAGCCTTTTTAAGGTCAATGGAGATTCCTCTTCTTTTTCGTATACTTTTCCATTAGTCTCCGCACAAGGTGGATAGTTTCAGTAGTCGAACACCTTAGCATGCATCCAAATTGATTACTAGAAATGGACACCCCTATCCTCACCCTCATCTCTACCACACTCTCCCAAACCTTTATTGTGTGGCTTAACAATTTGATACCCCTGTAATTGTTACAGTTTTGCATAGCACCCTTGTTCTTGTACAATGGAACCATTGTACTCCACCTCCATTCGTTGGCATTTTTGTCATCTTAAAAATAACATTAAATAAAAAAAATACGGAAATAGTAAACTAATAGAACATTACTAATTCTACCAACCGGAGAAACCAAATGCAAAACTAATTACTTCTAGTCTTCTACCCGAATCTTTGCCCTCCACACCCTTCTATCGGGGTCATGTCCTCGAACTCGATTAGCTGAATGCTTGTCACCTCCCCTAGTACTTATTAACCTGCCCTTACCTCTCATAAGCTCTACAACGCCAATCTCTCACACATCCTCACTAGGGAGTTTGTGTATCTCCTCTTGACATATATAAACTATCTCACATCATGTTCGCCACGGAGGTCACTTCCACCTTGGCCCTATTTTCATTTTTGACCATATCTTTCCTTGTCAGCCACAAATCCATCTTAACATCCTCATTTCTGCAACTTTCATCTTCTGGATAGAGGAATGCTTGACTAGCCAACACTCCACCCCATACAATAAAGTCAATTTGACTACTGCTCTATATCGATAACATTAAAGTATAGTGGCACCTTTTTATCACACTCCAGAAGCTAGCCTCCATTTCAACTACCCTGCAAGCTCTTGCTCCATTCTTCTTGCAAGTCTGTAGCTATGAATCTGCAGGAGTAGTTCTGTGGCCTCCTCTTCATGCCCTTGAAAATCTACTCCGAAAATCTTCCCCAACTTTATTAAATTTTGTTTCACCCAAGTGGAAGTGTCTTTCTCTATTTCTTGAATTGTCTGTTGTTGGTGAATTACTATTGGATCCACTTCTTTAATCTCCCAATTAACGAGTTCATTATTTTGATTTTGAACTGTAACTGAATTATCTTCCCTTTCGCTTCTGCTACTTTCTCCATTTTCTGCCACTGGAAACTCCTCTTCTCCTCTTTTTCGATAAAACTTTTCCCCCCTTTGAGCTCTCTGTCTCCATCATCACCATTGTTGCGTAAGAGTTTTCCTTCTCTGGTTCCATTGTTGTATGCAAAGCTTTTTGTAGAACCATGGCATCAATGAAATTATCTTATTTCCTCCATGTATTTTATTAAAGATCAGTTGTCCAGCTCTATCTGGGCTTATACTTCTTTTCTGGGCATAGTACTCTTGGCCTGGAAAAGAGGCCCAAATCTGATCTTAAATTTAAATGAGTCATGTGCAAGTCACATGTCTCATTAAAACTTACCCTTCCAGCTGTTTTTCTCTTACAACCCATATGTTGTTTCTGACCAGAATCCCTTAATTGATGGGATTCTAGTACAGAATTACAGCTTGCACTTTGGATTATCCTCTGGGTAAAACCTTGTGTTGGATTCAGCCTTGTTTCTTCTCCATTGGTTCCATAACCTGATTCTGGTGTTATTTCAAACTTGGGTTTGCACTCCACCCATATCGAAAAGTGGAAGTAATTCTGTTTCGTTCTATGGAGACCTCCTTGGGTATTTCCCTATCGTCGCTGGCCACCAGAATTCTTGCTCACTTTATGTGATTTTTTAGCATTGTTTCTTCCTCAGTTGCAATCCATCCTCCACAGACTTCTCCAATTTCTTGGAAGACTTTCTGAGACCACAAGTACAGGGGAATGCCTACCACTCTGATCCAAGTTTCCTTGCATGTTAAGGAGTTTGGGATGCTTCCTATTAAAGGGTTCCACCATTCCAGATGGAAGTTGCAGTTCTTCCAACTCCATTGCCCTTGTAAGGTTTGCTCCGCCATGTGTTTGTTTGGAAATTCGAACAGAAATGAGTTGCCATTGAGTTCGTAGATGTTGACACCAAATTCTTTTGTCCAGTTTGTTGAGGACCACCTTCTGATTTCAACAAGTGTCGGCTTTTCCTTGAAACCCTCTCCATAGTAACGTACCAACTACACATCTCTTGAGTAGGCTATCTTCCTGATCGTCCATTCTATCAGTCACTTTTATATTGTCATTCCTACTCTTTATCACAGCAGTTGTGATTGACATTTGCTCTCTTGTACAACTGCTGCAAAAGGGTACTTGACATCTGTCACTCTTGTAGGGGTATATGTACCTTTATCCTCTGCCATTTAATGAACCTTTCTATCTTTAATGCAACATCCATCCACCCACCATTCAATGTTAGCTCTGGAATGATTAAGCCAGACCTTCCCCCTCCATTTAATGTGATTATATTTATAAATCTCCCATGTTGATTGCTCTTTTTAGTGCAAAAAAGGTCTGACTCCCTTTCTGAAAATCTCCATCTCCTGATCTCCTTCTCCTTCTTCTGATCTTCCGATGCCTCTTTCACACAAAAGCATATTCACTCCATAGCTTTTCTGCTCATAGTGGACCTTCACATCATCTTCTTACTCCTTTCCACCCATTCAGACTTGCCATTTTCCCACCTAGTGATATCGAATGACTTAAACCCCGCGTTGAAAGAGATCCTATTGTCCTCCATCCTTTAAAATGTAGTTTCTGGCTGAGAGAAATGCTCAAAGAAGGAAAAAGAAAGAGAGTGACCATAGAAGGTGATAACTCAGGGAGGTGAGAGAGAGATTTTCCGGTAACAAGTGCCAGAAAAGTGTCAAGAAAAGATGTTTCTCCCTCCTAGGAAGTAGGAGAGAGAAGGTTTTTGATTTTCGTGCTCGATCCCTTTCAATTTGTTAAGGGCTTTCTAAACTTTAATTTTTGGATTTTGTTGTATTCTTGAAGAGAATTGTTTGTCTTTATTTCAATATGTATATAGATAATATTTCTTTAAAAAAAGTGGTTACACGCTTCAAAGTCATCTTCTTCAATTATATTTCATATTATTTTTTTAACAAATACAATGTAGAATTAGTGTCTCCTATTCAAATTTTAATTGGAATAAGAGATCGTTTTCTCAGTTGAATTACTCGTAAACCAAATACAAAAATAGCAATATGAAATTCCAGTTAATTCTGTTTGTTCATTAAGGGTGTGTTTGGTATGAAGGAAAATATTTTTCGGAAAATGTTTTCCAATTTTCTCATGTTTGGTTGGGCTAAATGTTTTGGAAATTTTTTCCAAATCAACTAATTTTCCTCAAATTTAAGGAAAATGACTTCCTTTCTAAACTTAAGGAAAACATTTTCCAGAACTCTCTTCCAATTTCAAATTACAATTATTTTTTTGTTGAAAAAATTAATTTATTTTGTCCCTACCCTCAAACCAGCCCCC
>NW_006238968.1:2336712-2342729 GCF_000226075.1 Solanum tuberosum
CCCTCCCCCCTCCCCCCAAAAAAAAATTTAAGTTTGTTTTTTAAAAAAAATTTCAATTTCAAAAATTATTTTCTACTCTAGTAAAAATAAAAGATATTTCTCAAAAATAGTTTTCATTCATAAATCAACACTAAAAAAAATTTCCGAATAATATTTTTTACTCACCAACAAACATGAAAAAATAAGTCAAAAATCAACTTGTTTTTCAGGAAAACATTTTCCTTCATACCAACCACACCCTAATAGTTGCCCAGCCATCTCTTCTGCTGTCACATTGGCAGTGTCGATCAACAATTCCTCAATCACTGCTAAAAAAACAGTAAAAACCAACCTCCAAAAGAGATCAGAAAAAACCAACTTCAGGAGGTTGGTTTTTCAATCAAGATATAATTATATATATTCTTCCCAATTTTTCTGTAAGTAATACTTTATTCTTGAAAGTAATAAATATTGACTGGTTAATATAAAAATATTTAAGTAAAGAGTACATACACTGATACACATATTTGGTGTACAAAAATAATTTTTATTTATTCAAATTCTAATATTAGTTCATCCCAAAATATTTAAAATATTTAAATTTAACTATATTTGAAATGAAAAAATAAATTCTTTATATTGTCAAACTTTTTAGTAACAAAGAGTAAAGGAAAAAAACACAAATACTTGTTAGATATATAATAATTAGCCAAATTTTGTGTTCTCCATTTTCTTTGTTACTAAAAAGCTTGATAACATAGAAAAAAATAAAAATTATTACTATTATTTTCAAATATAGTTAGACTTAAATATTTTGGAATGAGCTAATAAAAATTTGAATAAGTAAAAGATGATCCTTTTGAACAAATAAAAGAATTAACTAATTAGTAAAAGAATTCAATTAAATTTACGCTTTGAACATGAGACGTCCACATATTTCTTATCTCTTCAAACTGTGCCTCTATCACTTCAAAAGTCACTCATTTGGTCAATAAAATATGTAGTGACATTTGATTTAGTCCACGGAGACATTTTCTTTTCCTCATTTATATGATATATTAATAATTCAAACTGTGCCTCTATCACTTCAAAAGTCACTCATTTGGTCAATAAAATATGTAGTGACATTTGATTTAGTCCACAGAGACTTTACTTTTCCTCATTTATATGATATTAATAATTCAAAATTCAACGTAAACATCCAACATTAATTACTCCCTCCGTCCCATTTTATGTAGCAATATTTGATCGGACACGGGTTTAAGAAATAAATAAAGACTTTGAAATGTTTACCAAATTACCCTTCAAAAAATAGTCATATTAAAAAGTAAACTCATTTTTCTCTCTCCTCATAAATATATTGGAGTACCATCTTTAAGATTAAGTGGAATCAACAAGGGTAAAAGATGAATTGTACTTTTAAATACTTATCATAAAAAGAAATGTGACATTTTTTTTGGAATTGACCAAAAAGGAAATGGTGTCACACAAAATGGGATGGAAGGAGTTTGTAGGTAAATAGAACTACCGACTTGTTGTTGGGTAATAATTGCCCTGAGTTTCTTACCATAAATAGGTTTTCTTTTTAGGAATTTTTTTTTGGATTGGCTCTATTGAAGATTATGTGAAGAAGGTGGACAAATTTATTTTGTTAAAAATTCAGGCCAAGGGGGAAATTTGTTGGGTATTAATTGTCCCGAGTTTCTTACCATAAATAGATTTTTATTTTAGGAAAATGTTTTGGATTAATTAGTCCTTTTCTTGTAGGAAAATGTTTGAGACTCTATAAAAAGAAGCTTGTTCCTTCTAACTTAATCAGTATTCACAATGTAGTCATATGGGCTTTGAGAGTTTTGGTTAGGGGGGAGAATTTGTGGGACACAAGTTTGATACATTATCACTTGTGTGAACCTCTCATGTATTCTGAGTGAATTGGTTGAGATTATTTCTCTCTATATTTTATACTCTCATATTTATAGTAGATTGCTCATCTCATTTGTGGATATAGGTCGATTGATCGAACCACGTTAAATCTTTGTGTCTTTTGGTATATTTCTCGTTTGTCTTCTTACTCGTGGTCTTTTGAGATTTGCTTTGATAGCTTCTGTATGACACCTAATTATTTTACGGTCCTAACACTTGTTTCACAACAAATGCTTTTACAGATTCATAGTTGAGTGATATTTAAGTTAAAATTTAAAGTTTAATGATTTTCTATGAAAAAGAGCTCATAGTTAAGTAACTTTAGAATTAAAAATCAAAGTAGAGTGACTTCTGAGGAAAAAATGCATAATTGAGTGAGGTTCTGAGATATTAAAAGATCATTTGATATGCGGTATAAAGTGAGATATCTTAAAATGACAAATTCATTTATTTGTTCAAAAAAATAATTTTTATTTATTCAAATTCTTAATATTAGTTTTAAAATAATTAAGTTTAATTATATTTGAAATGAAAAAATAAATTCTTTAAATTGTCAAACTTTTTAGTAACAAAGAGTAATGGATTAGATATATAATTAGCCAAATTTTGTGTTCTCCATTTTCTTTGTTACTAAAAAGTTTGATAACACAAAAAAAAAAATTATTACTATTATCTTCAAATATTATTAGACTTAAATATTTTAAATATTTTGGAATGAGCTAAGATTAAAAATTTGAATAAGTAAAATATATCTTTTTGAACAAATAAAAGAATTAACTAATTAGTAAAAGAATTCAATTCAATTAAATTGACACTTTGAACATGAGACGTCCACATATTTGTTATCTCTTCAAATTTTGCCTCTATCATTCAAACGTCACACTATTAAATAGAACCCCAAGAAATGTTTTATAGTTTAAGTGATTTTTGAGTTAAAAATTAAAGTTGAGTGATTTTTCAGAGAATAAATGCATAGTTGAGTGAGGTTTTGAGATACTCTCTCTGTCCCTAATTACTTGTCAATTTTGGATTAGCACACCTATTAAGAAAACAATTATTGACATAGTGAGTTTACCATTTTAACCCTATTAATTATGAAGTGGATGAATAAAAAATTGATATAAAATGAAGTAGTGTGAACAAAATTGTTGACTTACGACTTGTATAAATAAATCCAATTATTGAGCAATTTCCTAGATGTTTCCAAATTTCCTAGAAAAGATAATTATATCTAGCTCAAGCATAAACTCTATAGCATATAGCTCAAGCATAAAATCCATGACGTTTTTAAACTCAATAACCACTACCATTACAATAATCGGGGGGATTTTGGGCCTCCTTGCATCAATCAATAACAATCGAGCTCTTTTCTCTAAACTCAAGAAATTCTTCTCAAATAAGGTTACATGGGTGATTGATGAATACATAATATTGGAACATGATGAGAAGGTCAAAAATGAAGTTTATGAAGCTGTTGAGATCTACTTGTGCAACAATCTGTCTCCCCAAAAATGTAAAGTCAAAGTAAGTAAGACGGAGAAGGAGAAGAAGAATTCGTTCAAAGTCACATTGGAACATAATGAGAAAGTAAAAGATGTTTATAATGGCCATAAGTTCAAGTGGATTTGGCTAGAATTTAAATGCCTTCATCATCCTGACAACCTCAATTCCATTCATAGATCTGAGATGAAGTCCTTTAACCTCATTTATCGAGAGAAAGACTATCAATATGTCTTTGACACTTACTTGCCTCACATTTTGAATGAAGCAAAATACCAAAAACACATCTGAATTATCGCCTCTTTAACTATTTGTTGTTTGTTTTTCCTACTTAATGATTATTCAGAATTTCTATTTTACCCGAGGTATAGTTATTATGGTTAGGGAAGTTTGCCCTTTATTACTTCTTTCTGTAATTTTTAAACATCTAATCGAATTATTGTGATTTATAATATTTTTTATATCTAACAAATCAAAAAGTATAGTAAATAAATATATTGAAGCTGAAAAATATTAATTTTCCAAAAAAAAACATCATCGATGAACAGTCGCCTGCTTCTAGCTGAAGTGCCCCCCACAAATTTGGAGCAACAAATCATCCTTGGCTGCAAGCACATAACTCAAGCACACTAGTCAAGCAAGAGTTGTTTGGTTGTAGCCTCTTATTATAATAAGTAGTAAAGTAATTCTAATGTTTGACCTGTTGTAAACGTGAATTTTTTCAAGTCAATAATATATCAAAAGAATCAAGGTATTGAGAATAACTTATATCTAAAATTTTATATATTCAGAGCAAGATTTGAGTTGAAGTCCATTGAGATCTACCATCGAAGAGCTTCAAAGCTCAAAATTTTAATGCGTTAAAATTCAGCACGATCTATCCATTTGACAACGTATAAATGATAAAGTTCGCACAAAGATAAAAGCTTGGAATAAAATCATTATTGTCTTTAAGAATATCACAAAAAATTATCATTAAGAAAATCAGTTTCTTAAACATATGCCAGTTTATCAATTCGGTAAAACCTATGAATAGTTAACTAGAAAATTAAAATGTAAATAGTATCAAATTTTATCAATTTAGCATAACTTTTGAAGAATTGAATAACACAAACTAGCCTTGCCAATTCGGTAAGAAAATCTTAGTAGTTCAGTTAGTTGACTACATGAACTTTAATTTCATCTTTTAAGTGAGAATTTGATTGCTTACCTTGTAATTCTCTTTTTCAATAGATATTTACTTATTTTTTCAAATCATGTCCCACCCGTAATGACTTGTGTAAAAGGTAAGTTTTCAAATTCGGTAAAATATGTGAACAATTTAAAGAATAAATAGAATGAAATAAACAAGATAAGTTCATCAATCTGATAAGGCTTGTGAACATTTTTATCCGAGATAAAAGTTAAATATCGGTGCAAACTGATTTTATTTGAACTTATAATGGCTAGTGTATTAAAAGTCAAGGGTGGGGATTTTTTCTTAATTAGTACAATGCGAAGAGTAAGCCTTGAGACTTGGGGTATAAGCCTCATGAATACTATTTTTTAAAACCAAAACTTTAATAAAATAAAATAATAATAGCACTAAAAATATAGAAATTACGTTAAAAATGTAAGAAACAAATAGAAAACAAAATATTTAACATATTTATAAAGACTCGAATCTCACTTTGTGAAATTATACTGAATATATCATTGTTGTTATTTATAAAGACCTAACAAACTTTAAACAGGTCAAGATACAAGACTGCTGATTATTTTTCTTCTTTCTAGCGCGTTAAAATTGAATAGGTTGTCCATCAACTTAATTAACACCCCAATTTACACTTCAGAGAGACCCTATATTCAATTTTAAGAGTCAAGTAGGCGAAAAATAAATGCTATATAATATTTTGTTGCAATTCCAAAGCTTCTTTGACTTATTTTCCAATAACCTATAGACTTAGTTCATGTTGACTATTTTCCCCTATATTACCTTTTATGAATTGGCAAATAGAAACATGTCATGAATTATGATGATAGTAGTAAAGTAAATGATTTCGTTAAGAATGTTCGAAATTTACAAGAGTACACAAAAATAATATTTAACCTATATATACCATATAATATTTTGACAGAAGATGCTCAACTGACTATTAAGTATTGGCGAAAGACTTATAATTTCTTGTGGGCATATATAGGAAAGTTTCAAAGTCTACCTATAGTCAATACCAACTGTTAGTGAAAAACTTACAAGATAATAAAAAATACAAAATTACAATTGAAAATAAAAATGAAGAAATAAATCTCTTCATGCTGAGGCGCAGATATCTCGCTCTCTTTAAGGAGATTCAAGCCCACTGAAGCAAATATTTTCACCGGTCCAGCAGTAATCCTTCTTGACTTGTCCCCTCCAGGATACAACAGCCTAATCACAAAATACAACTCAACAACTCTGGACAAGAGTTGAGTCCAAAGCTCCACAAAAAGAACATCTCCCTTCAACTAATAAGAACTCTTTTTTTGACTAACTCTTTCACTCTATATTTTTCTTATATGTTGTGTGTATCAAACCAAATGAAGACCACCACTATTTATACTAGAAGAAGTCTTCCTAGCAATGAATAGGAAGATAA